>NW_007578842.1:0-95697 GCF_000690725.1 Stegastes partitus
ATGTTGAGGTTAATTGGTGATTGTAAATTGTCTGTCCAGGGTGTCCTCTGCCTTCACCCTGAGTCAGCTGGGATAGACTCCAGCCCTACTTCCACCTTCTTTGAGTGAAAATCGTCAGTCTATCCTATACTTAGCCCCACCCAAAAAGATTGTGATTAGTTTAAAGAAATCCAAACACACCTGAGTTTTCCCCCCCAATGCATAATAATGATACCTGCTGGAGAATAGTCTGACTATGTGACACTACTTCACTTTTCAGATCCAGACTAAGTCCATCTTTTATATACAGTCTATGGCAACAGTTTGTTTTCCCGTTTGTTCCTACTAAAGAGTAACTGTTCCTCAAACATTAGGAAAAAGTATTGGGGACTATTTTCAGCTGCAGATTAAGGAATAAGATATCAGGCTTTGGGCACTTGTTAGGAAGAGGGGTACATGACTGGTTTTGGTCCTTTCATTGGATTTGTTGAGAAGAAAAAGTAAAGAATATCACCAGTTTTTCACTACATTTGTGATTTCTTTTCTACAAGGAAAATCTTTTTTATGTTAATGGAGCTTGAAATCAGTGACTCAGAAAAATGTAACCAAAAAAAAAAAAAAACTGTGAAGGACTGGTGGCCTCTCCAGTATGTATCTGCCTTTGACGTACATCGATGTTGGAAATAAGTAATGAGCTCTTGAGTAAAAATAGCAGGACAAGAGTATAAAAACAAGTCTTGCATCCAAAATGTGTCTTAAAGTAGTCTTAAGTGAAAGAAGTAATGAAGTATAAAAAGCAAAGGTTCTCAGGCAGAGGGGCTTCTTCACGTTACTTTCATATATTTTGACATTATTAGCAACGCACCTACGTTGACCCCAGTGAACCCTTGAACCCTTTACCCTGCACAGCTCGGGGTCCTCACTGCTTCACCAGTTGTCGCATTCGATGTCACACACCGCTGCAGTTTTACTCGATGTCAGGGTGTTCCATTTCAAAGCTTCAAAGAGATGTCACTTGATTCATGTAAATATCAAAGATCTAAATGTGGCTGTAGTCCATGAATCTGGCAAATGGCTGGTGTTGCATCAAAGCGAGGCTGGAGTCTGGGTTTAACACAGGGACTAGTTAGCTGGCTTTTAAAAACCTTTATACTGACACGAGCCACCTGAACGCTCCACTAGGTCCGTGTGAGGATAGAGAGACGCGTTAGGGGAGATGTTGATGGTTCATCTGATACTTTTAACAGCAACATTTCTAACCTCTAATTTTCCATATATGTCGCAAAATTCTGCAATTTTAAACCAGTACACCAGGTGGCGCTGCAGAGGAGGGCAGACTCTTAGCTGGAACAGTTCACACTTTTTGTGAGGAAAGTCATGACATTTTTTTTGTGTGTGTCCTTTCACCACACAGCTTTATATCTTTTCTTGTTGCTAATTGTGCCATCCGGTCAGATTTTGTAGAAATGCAAGTTTGATTTCGTAGGTCATGCTATGCCAGCACCAATCTAACTGCTTTTCTTCATGAAAGTGCTAAACCTGTACATGTTTTTCAGTGCATCTTTATGTGTCCGGTCTGTCTGAAACCGTGTCTCAACACATCAAGGCGTCCTTCCATCCTCAACTGTAAATCCTGGAAGAATCAGTTTTGTGTCACTCGTCACTCTTTTCAAATAGCATTTTGAACTGATGTTGCAATATTATCTTTAAAAACTGCCTCCACAGTTTCAGTATGAGATTATGAAATAGATAGTTCTACGATATTTTCATGTCTGTGATTCCTGTAGATTGTCAGGCCCTTTTATACCGAGGAATGTCGTATGTTGATGGATAAAGGGCAGTATCTTTGTTATTTTTCTGTGCCTCCAACTAGACGTGACGTCCTCATGATGATTGTACACAAAACGGGGCCTGGTTCCCCAGAAATAACAGCACAACCCGAGCTGATATCTTGACCTGTCAGTGAGCCAGCTGCAGTTTGCATCTCAGAGGGAGAGTTTAGGATAAACGTGGTGCAAATGCAGCTCTTTTTTTTTTTGGGTTTTAAGTTATTAATGGAAGTATGATACTGACATGGAGAAAAAGAAAAAGAAAAAAAAAAAGAGCCAATTTTATTCTTGGAGAGCGCTCGTTTGTATGAGAACAGAAAAATCCTATCTGTAGTCTTGTGTAGTTTAGTTGTGGTTTGTTTGCTGTCGAGTTAACACAAACACAACCCAAATCAGTTCAGGTTAAAACCCAGACTTTTCTGTTCTTGTGTAAACGGAGCGTCCTCTCAGCTTCAGTGCGTTGCCGTCGTACCAGTTTCGATCCCGCATATTACACGAGGCCAGTGACGAGGCTGGACTTTGCAATAGTGAATGACTGTGCGTGTGTGTTGATCACAAAGCTTTGCAATACTGAAGTATTTCTGATTTTCTGACACATTTTAATGGCTGTAGATAAATCTAGATTTGCTGTGCTTATTGCTTTGTAAAAGAGCTTTTGCTTTTCGAGTATGTGGATTTTTTTCTGACCTGAAATATACTGTAGATTTTGCAAAATTTTATATCACACTGACATTGATATTGTTTTACTGTGAATAAGGTATTTCTAGAGCAATTTTAGCATGCCTACTTACAACTGTAATATATAGAACAACCTGTTTTCAGTAGTTAACGATATTGCATTTGGACTGACAAAGAACACAACAAACATTGATTTTATTTATTTTTTCATTGTGTATTTATGGATACTTTTACCTTCCATAAGTCATACGTTCATCTTAATTTTTTTTTTTTTGAAAAATATATATATATTTCTTTTCTCTTATTTAGAGCAGAAGGAACTGTCTTTTACATTCCTAAATAAAATGTGGACTGAAGCGCATTTTGTCCTCTTGACGGCCCCTGTGTTGTCGTCTTTTTGCCAACATTCACGTGTGCATTTAGTAGAACTGACTGTTGTCCTGTGATGTGACTGGGCAAGATTTCAATACCAGAACAAAACCCTCTGCTCAGATCGGTTTACATCATTATAATTGTTTCATGTCTCTTGAAGGATTTATATAATTTTTGAAAATTAAAAAAAAAAAAAAAAAAAAAAAAAACATAAAATGCCCTGCGGATAACCGGTAAAATCACTCTTGGCTGTTTTTCTTGCCATATTATGCAACTATAACAGCATAGACATTTCATAGAGTATTTGTGGATCTGGCATACCCCAACTTGTGTGTAAAGCTACATAACAGCAAAATGAGAGGAAAAGTGAAGTTATACTGCCCCCAAGTGTCTTTCACAGGTACTCACTGGTTTAACAGGTTTAACAAGTGCTGCTGTATGATTTAGGCACGACTAACATTCATAATAAAACATCCAGTACATTAGTTCTCATACAATACGACTGGGGAGACTTAACTCAACAAAGAAAAAAAAAAAAAATCAATTTACTGTTCCTGTGCAAATGCAGTTAGACAGCTCCTTCACGAAGAAAAAAAAAATCTTCTTTGCAATCATTTCTCAAATAATTGGTCCAAAAAAATCCTACAAAGTGGCTCAGTTTTCTAAAACCTAAAAGACAATGTCTTTGAATTACTTGTTTTGTCTAACCAACTGTCCAAACAAAGAAAAGCCAAAAACACTCGCAATTAAGACACTAGAACCATTGAATGTTTAACATTTTAGCTTTAAAACCGTTACTCCAAAGTAAAAGCAATGCAAAGAGAGGAATACTGCTGACTGATTACTGGCGCCGACTCGATGCCACTTCTCAGTGACTGCATTTGCACATCATGAACAGCAAATCCAGACGTTTCACAGCTAACTCCATGGCTCTCTGAAGACAAAAAAAAAAAAAAACAATTCTTCAGGCAATTTTCCCAAAACAGCGGAGTCCATGAAACAAACAGCAGCGGCATGAAAGACGGAAACCACATCTTCGGTATCTGTGCTAACATCTATGTTCCATCTTCCTCATCCCATCCATTCCAGCAGTTTTCATCATGATTTATCAAAGATCCACTCTGCGTCTGTCGCAAAGGAGGCCGTGCAACCGTTGAACTGTGTGAAAGTAAGCGCTACACAGGTCCTTTCTTGGCTCATTTTCCATCTTTCCAGCGTCCATCAATGAGAAGCAATATCATCCACATTACTATAAGCTCCTCAGAGATAAGCCTGATAAAGTCCACATGAGTTTGACGTTTCACACAGTGCAGACAATTACATGTTTTTGATACAATTGGAAGTAATATATCAGGTCACATATAGCGTGGGCTAAGGCTACAAGCTTTGTTTAATCCCAAATGCTTATAATTCAAAATATGAAATATCAGAATAATAAAAAAAAAAAAGTTATAAAATATGGCAGACTACAATTATGGTTAGACTTTGAGTCTTGCCGTGCCATGGTTATGGAAGGTTTATATGCCACTATGAGGAAGCATGGCTTTTGTCTCTCAGTACAGTGAAGCTGCACAAGCAGATGCTGATCTGGGGCCAGTTTTGCCGTCTGGTCCCAAGTCTGCAGGCAGAGTCAGCTTCACTCCCCCAAACCTCACGCAGTTGGACGTTTAGACGTTGTTTGGGGATTGGAGCTGTTGCTGCATGGTGGTCAGATCCTCGATCAGACGCTTGAAGGTGATCCTCCTGTCAGGCGCCTGCTCCCAGCACCTGCGCATCAGCTCGTACACCTGTCAAACATGGGCTCTGTTAGACTGCAGCTGGTAAAAATATCAAAGAATAAAGCTGAGCAGCAAAACAAATGACCTGGAGACGCAACAAGTGTTCAAAGCGCAGCAGCTTTGACTTCATCTGCTGTTTCTTCAAACAGGTTGCACATGGTCACATTCAAAGAGGTGTTTTGCATCTTAATGCTCAAACTTTAAAGCAAAAAATGTGCTCATGTACATTCTGGATTTTGCAAATTGATTTTTTTTAATGTTAAAACTCTCTGGGATCATTTTGATGTAAGATAACACAAAACTAAAGACTTTATCATCCCAAACACTGTAGGGATACCGGTACGACTAGCAACATTTCATGGGCAAGACTTTTCAGATTACAAACCTGACCTTAAGAATCCAGCAGTAATGCAGTGATTGAAATAACTCAGAGAACTCTGTAGTTAAAGTTTAACCTAATGACAGTCTGTTCAAACTACACTCATGTACAGCAGTTATTCTGATTTGTTAAGTGCTAAGTGGTGACAAAATTCATCTCTTTTGGCACCAAATGAAATGCTGGCCACTGTCCAAGCACCACTGGAATCTCCTGCAATAAGTGGGAAGCAGCGACACCTGCTGCTGAATTTCTCAATGAGTGTGGCATTAGAATAGCAGGTTCTGCCCGGCGCCAAATTTGGTAGATTTACAAAGGTAAGCTTGAGTTTGAGTTGGGACTTGAGGTGCAACGAAGATCACCTTAAAAGGCAGTGACATCGGTGGCAGATTTCAAAACTGCCCCGTCTAAAATGAAAGCCATGTTTTGATGAGGACAGTGTGTGATTTTGCTTTTCTCTGGTTCCTCTCTAACAAGATATGTTTTTTAATATTAGCCAGTTTCCATCCAAGTGTAGTGCAGAGTTTACATGAAATCTGCAAAAAAATACAAATTAAAAACAAACAAAAAAAAAAACACAAACAAAAAAAATCCCACAAATGAACATAGAAGTTCATATACTGGTAGTTTCATTCATTCTCCAGACAGGTGCCATTAAACTGATGCAGAAGACAAGCGTGCAATGAAATAACTGCCCAAAACTGTGTTAGAAAGAGCCTGATTTAGAGAAATTATTTAAGAAATGTTACTTGTCTGTACAGATGAAAACATCTAAGTCACACGTGTCTCATGATGCTGTACATCACTTATTGGATAAGTCTGTTTCCCTTGTTACATTGTAGCGTTTAATTTTCTCACATTGGTTAAGCTAAAACACTTAAATACTTTTTATGTGCAAATTGAACTTAAGAGCTGCGTTAATCAGCAAACGCACATGAAAAAAAAGCATTGAGCGTTTCTCCTGAGGTGTCATTGGTGTTGCCTTGTGCATTTGTTTTTTTTAATAAACAGAATTCTCCAGAACACATCTAAAAGAACCTCAGTAAATGACATTAATGTTTTGTAATGTGTTATGCTGCTAATGAGATTCTTACAGGCTCAGGACATCCCTCTGGACGCGGCAACCTCCTTCCTTCTTGCAACACCTTCACCAGTCGGATGATAGTCATCTGACCGTGAGTTCGACCAATCATATCCAGGAAACGCTGTGTGGGTGAAGACAAGGACGAGTTACAAAAGAAATATACATTATTCTGTACTGGCTTTGTTTCATTTAAATGAGAAACACATTAAATGAATCAAAGACAGTGTTGAACACAGATTTGTATAATTCATGACACGTAATCATCCATCCATCCATTATCTATACGTCGCTTAATCCTCACTAGGGCTGATAAAATTGATAAAATACCCTTTAATGGTCATTTAACCTGTGTGGGCTGAAGTAATAGTCGCCCTCCAGTAAGACTGACAGGTAAGTCTCAGTAACAGTGGCAGATTAAAGCCTGATGTAAATGAAAGATCTTCATGATAAACTACGCTCTTAGTGTTGGCACATGCTGCAGTTTGGAAAGCCCCTGGTGGAGTCTGTCGTCTGCTGCTCTGGCCGAAGACCAACACCATCTGCCACATACAAATGACTGTATGTGTAATGCTGTGATGAATTCAGTTATTTCTGCAAAACTGGTCAAGTATGTGTTATATACACACACATTTAATGTAGAATCATCAACCAAGCTTCCAAAAATAGACAGTAAGGACGAGACGTATTCCCCGATTTCCTGTGTGAGAGCGACTACAACAAGGAGAGTAATGAACACTGACCGTCATCGGGCTCTTGGACGAGTCGCAGTAGGTGATGAGTTCGTACATTGTCACCCCGAAGGACCAAACGTCTGAAGCCAGGTAAAACTTACACTGAGTCAGACATTCTGGAGCATACCTGAAACACAAAACAAGATGTCAGTGGAACTTCTTTTCATTTTTACATGCTATTATATTTTTAATGATTGTGTTAATGCGACTGTGCAAACTTGAATTTCACTTGATCGACAGTTCCTTCTTCAGTTATGGACAAACATAGAGTGTCGTGTTTTTGCTACTTTAGACATTTGAACTTGGGTCAAAAATTACACACAACATGCATACAACACAACATACATGTGCGTTTAATATATACCTACATATACACAGCATACACATATAGATGAATAAATACATAATATGTATAATAATATAATATGTTATACATTTGTACAGTTGTGAACAAAAGTCTACACTTCTAAAGACTGCATATATCATGGCAGTCTTGAGGTTCCAATGATTTCTATAAGTCTGAAATATATACGGCTTTGTCACAAAAAACTGTCATTTTGGTTCTTTCATAGATTTATTACAGATCTTCTAAAAAATATGAAAAATCTGCTGGGTACAAGTATTTGAATGATCACATTTGTCTTAATCTTCCCGAATGCAAAGTGTCTCTAAACACCAAGATGAATTTAGGAAACCAGCTAAGGCTCTGCAAACATTGTTTAAAATGTAAATATCTACTGTGTAATATAATTAGGATCACTGGTACTCACTGGTAAGTACTCCAGCACTTAATACAGACACATTTTCGGATCATTTGCTTCAAACTACTCCACCCTTGACTCGTACTCCCTCTCTGTTTATAGTCTAATTCTCTGTCATTCACTGTTTTACCTGGTTGGTCCTTGAAGCTGATTTCCTTGACAACTGACACCAGAGCCAATTTATTGCTAAAAAGAATTTAAATTTATCGTCTGTACGATGAAAAAGACTTTTTAATGAAATTTCTTTCTTGAATGGATCACCATTTTTCCATATTTCCCCCATCAACTCAATTCATATGCTGTCCGTCTGTAATTAATTCTCTTCTGGTGCCTACTATTATATTTATTATCCTATCCCCTTTCCATTCTCATATTCTGTTTAAAGTCTCCCTCTTTAAACAATAAGATCTCAGCTATAAGGTCAATTGTAAGAGAACATAATTTATATTGCTTTTTTAGCTTTCAGCTTTCTCGCCTTATGACTCACCAGAAAACAGGGCTGTCGTGGTCATCCTTGACGGTATAATAACCCTCATTGTCCTTGATGGTCTTGGTGAGACCAAAGTCTCCGATCTTCACTGTCCTCTCATTCTCCACTAACACATTTCGGGCAGCCAGGTCCCGGTGGATGTAATGCTGAGATCCCAAATAGTCCATTCCCTGAAATAAATAAACAGTGAAATCTTTGGCAGGTTCAGAGTGACTGAAATCTCAGACGACAGTTCTGTACAAAGAAGACGTGTTACCCTGCATATCTGGACAGAGTAGCTGAGCAGGGTGCTGAGGCTGGTCTTGCATTTGTTTCTGGGTAGATACTCCTTCAAACTGCCCATTGGAAGATACTCCATGATCAGCTTAATAGCCTGACCACCTACAAACAAATACAAACAAATGAAGTCAGAGACAGATAGCCAAGTCATCATTAATGATCATCTTTACATGTGAATCCTGGTTTGTGCCACTCATTTGTTTCCATTATAGCTAACTCACAGAACTCAGATTTTATGCAAAACAATTACCCCCCCCCAAAAAAAAAAAAACAGTTGAAACTCAAGCCATGTCTGAAGGTAACTTCAGAATCTTACAACAGCACTTTAACAAAACTATGCCAATTCTTCAAGTTTACCTTAAGCTGCGCCTATACGTTATGCAAACATGGTAGTCAGAAGTGACATATGGCCTTTGCTTATTGGGCACAGTGTAGCCCAAAATTACACTTTGCATTATCAGACACTTTCAAATGTTTCCAGTGTTCTGAAAGAGTCTCTGAGGAATGTGGAAGCACCTTTTAAGTCAGCAGTAAGTGTTATAAAAGCTGTAGTTTTTAAAGATCAGCAGGTAATTACTTCAGGAAAACTGGATGTTCAAGTCTGCGGCTCGGATTTAATGGCAGTACGTGAGAGGCACTAAGTGGTCTTCTGTCCAGTTAATCTGTGCTTGTTTGGGTTTGAGTGTATAACACTGGATTCATGGGAAATCCAATGCCTGTCTGTACTTTCAGCATTTAACTTAAATATACTGAAGTACATAAAGTAACACTTTGCTCTTACATGTAGTTTCATTAGAAGCAACTTCGTCTAAAATGTAAATGTGTATTTTTTTCAACACACAATAGACTTTCATGCATCTTCATCTGTACAGGTGTATAGTAGTGTTTGTGTGCATGTCTGTGTCTGTATTCCCTCCGTCTTACCTTCCTCTTGGCAGATACCCTTGTATTTCACAATATTTTCATGGTAGAGTTCCTTCAGGATTTCAATCTCACTGGAGAGGTTACTGCTCTGCTCTTCTTGGTTCTCAGGCTTGAGCGACTTCACTGCCACCAGCTCGCCTGTTCTGTCGCCCCGTGGATCATAACGACACAACTCCACCTTGCCAAAGTGACCCTTCATGAGAGACAAAAATTTAAATTATTGGAAATGCACTTTGACTGCTTCCTGTTCAATGGTTTCAGTTCAGTTCTGATCCTCCCTATATTTGGTTTGTGAACAAAAATATCAGCTGAGTCAGGGTTAGGGTTAGGGCTAGCTTGTTTCTAAGGCAGAAACATGGGAATAAATATACATACAGGTGATATTCTTTGATAATTGTAAGCTTATGTGAATTACACAATAAATACTCCTAATCATCAGAAAAATGGCAAATACACTGAAGGAAAATGCAGATTTCTTTTTCTTTTTTTCTTTTTTTTTTTTGAAAAATCAAAAAATGCTTGGTAATGCCAGGGCATTTTGTGCATCTGTTTGATAATTGGTATTAACATTAGGATCTGTTAAACTGAAATCAACACAAAATCATGAAACAGCAAAAACAGCAACAGTTTACCTCTCCCAGTTCTCTGATCTTTCTCAGGAATCTCTTTTCAAACATGGTTGGGTCCACCTCTGGTGTAGGCTGGGGTTTGATAGATGGGTCTGGAAGATAGAAGAAGAAATAAACATATCAAGCATGCTGGGTAAAACATGGCTTTTCTTCAAAATAAACACACTTGCGTCATAGGAAGTCTATTGTGGTTGACAGTGTCAAAGTGTTTACGACAATGTTCTATGGTTATGTAACTGTTTTCTTGCTGTGGTTTTCACACAAATGGCTACTTTTAGTCGTACAATTTGATATTCAAGCAAAAAACTCATTCTGCATCACCAATATCAATTATAAAATACTGACCGCACATAAACATTGTTTTTAATCTGATTCTATGCCTTTCAGGTGCTTGTGGAACTTGAGGTAGATTGATACTGGTACTACGGTGATTGTGTAGCCCTCTTTGGTATTTTAATCGAAGAAGATCCAGCTTCTTACTAAACTTTGCTTAATAAGATTGGCTGCAGTATCCAGATCTGGCCAGCAGGTGGAAGAACTGAGTGTAATCTGTTGCAGTGGGGCCCAGCTGAGGGGCAGATCAGTGATAATGCACCCAGTGAACTTCCTCATGAACATCTGAGTTGAGTAAACAACTTTCTCTCTTTACAAGGCTGCTGCCAGGTGAGATACAAACCATGCATAACATTCAGGTCATATTGCAACTTTAAACAGCAAGAAACCTGTATATTTTTAAAATTGCTGTAAAGTGTTGCGCAATTCTATTTTACTGGCTTAAATTTTTTATATTTTTTCAATTCTAAGATGCCAAAAGGCAAAAAGGCTTGCCACAATGGCAATAAAACTGCTGACACCAAACGCTTTCTGAGGTTTTGCTTCACATGTGGAGCCTCTTCATTATAATTCTACGTAAATACCGTATATAAAATGTGCACTGCAGGTATTCTCTTTACACATACTTTTCTCTTCCAGCATGTCTATGTCTCTGACGATAGCCCTGAAGAAAGGTCTCTTCTTGGGGTCGTAGTTCATGCAGTGGGTCATGAGTTCAGCCAGCTCTTTGCAGTCTGGTGTGGCCAGTTGGCACTCTGTTTCATAAAACCTCTCCTTCTGCTCAGAAGAGAGACATGAAAACAAACATATGAATAAGAGGATGCATGAAAACAGAGGTAATCTGACTGTTGGTATGGATAGACACAGGTGGTTAAAAAAAAAGGTTTGACAGGTATGGAAATGAACTAGGAATTAGTTGTCAGATTTGAAACAAAGGAGGACATTAGTTTGGTTGTATGTATGATTATATGCAGTTGTTAGCGCTTGTGTGCGTCCTCTACCTCAGTGAGTTTCTTGTCCTTGAGGGGAGTCTCTCCATCGTAGCAGATCTCCCACAGGGTGGTACCAAATCCCCATTTGTCGGCTGCGACACTCAGGGCGGACACACTCTTCACACACTCTGGAGCGATCCACGGGATACGATGCACACACTCTGCAAACACAAAAATGAAATGCTGATCAGCCCACTTAGAAAATAATGTTCTGATGCCCTGGAAAACAAGTGACGTACCTGGAATACTCTAACCTAACTCTCAACAATAGCTTCAAAGGCAAATCTTGTCTCTTGTGATAATGGGAGTCATACAGACTAAACCTTTTAAACAAGCATTAGCAACATGCATCCACTGACAGTCTTCCTGAAATGTCAAGTGAAAACATATATTACAACCACATCAACTGTATCCTCGTCAACATTTATATTTCTAAGTTTGTGGTTGATGTCAGGGCTTGCCCCCGGAAGTAGATCGACTTCTTCTTTGAGCCATAATCTTCATTTTTGTTATACATTATTTTCTTTATATTTGTCATCTATTTCATGTCTGTTTCCTGTTTTTGTTAGTAGGTTTTTAATGTTTTTCTTCCTTTCTTTCCTCACTGATATGTCCTGCGTCTAGGTGTTGACCATAACAGACTGCAAAGCTTTTGGGCTATCTATACATAAGTGGCTTGACCTCAACATGTCTATTTTATATTTATATTTCACGCTGGACATCACAGACCAATCACCAGCATATATTCTGTATGTTAAATAAATTACTAAACAAAACTTTATATTTGTAAGAGCAGAAATATGATAGTCAGAAACCAGATGCTGACAAGAGTTCTACACTGTAAAAACAAATCTCAGGGCGTGACCTCATAGATTGGTGCCAACATACTCCCAATACTAAGAATCAACAATAAAATACAAAGCAGCTCCAACAGGCTGGCTGGGCTGGTAGCTGGCTTAAAATGTTGACTAACTGCCTCCATCGAATTCTAAAAGGACTGGCATCAGCTTACAGAAATAAATCACTGACTGGAAGACGGACTAACTGATGGGCTGACCTTCATGGTCTCGCTACAAATCCATAACATCAGATGAGGGATGCATGTTAGTAAGCAGCAAGGGAGTAAAGAGGGCAAGAAACTGTGGGGGAGTTAAATAGAGATAGTAATGGGAGCAGGAGAGGAGATAATTGAGTGTAAGGACAAAAGAGAGGAAAAAAAATTAGTGAAAGAGAATAATAGATTTGAGGGTTTGAGTAAAGCGCTCTAAGATTGCTGGGAAGCAGGGAAGAGTTTTCCCAGTGGGGTTTTGAGCACTTTATGCACTATGTTCAATCAAATCTATGCACAAGGACATCAATATATAACAGGAAGACTGGTTGATCAGCAAAGTAATGGAGACAGAACAAGAAATGTTGAAGAGTTCTGAAAACAAAAAGCGAGGGAGGAGTATTCCCAGGGGCATGTGGCGATGGACATGTGCACAGAAACATTTCCAGTCTGTCCTGTGGTTTGTCGATCCATCTGCACAGAGACGATCCATCTGAGACGGAAATGTACCCACTGCAGTGTGTACCGATTATGTGACAAATATGATTCCTGTTACTGACAACCTCCGCTTGATCGGAAATGTTATTTTTGTTAGTTTTTTTCTGTATCGTGTGGGAAGAAAATGCAGGAATATAAGGTAGCTTTTAAGCAAAAAGGGGGGGAAAGTAGCTACTACTTTACAGTTAAAAGAAGCAGGAAGCATATTCTAAAAATTATTCATGTCTCAGGCACACCACCAATCAACATGTGTTACCAGTCAGTTAAAAGTAAATTGTTTTACACATTTAATTAAGTTGTAAATACATTTTAAAAACACTGTATGTATATGTATATGTGGAGCTCTGCCTAAAAATGTATTTAATTGTGGTTTAGCTTCACTACTAGATCAAGTTGGAAGATTGCTTGTTTTCTCATTTTGGTTTTACTTTCCATTGCAGATAACTGGGAAAGAAAGCGGAAGGTATTGTGAAATTTTCCATGCTAGCTATTTTGTAACCACTTAGGTTGCGTTTTTACACATCTCAAGTGGCATCTGTACTCTGTACACACCCTCCCTGGTGAGTACTGTGATTGGTATTCCTCGGTCGCTGAGCTTGATGAAGGGCCCTCCTTCATCTGCACCCAGTCCGTCCCGGGCCAGCAGGATGTTCTTAGCGGACACAAAGCCATGGATCAGCTTTTTGTCCTCCTACAGCACACATACACATACACACACACACATACACACACACAATACAGAGGAAAAAAAAAATCCCCACAATGAAGAAGGTACATTTTCACATTTTGTTGATGAAACTAATCTAATATTGTCTAGACTGTCCAGAGGCTGAATACAAGTTTGTGTGTAGTACATGTGTGTGTGTGTGTGTTTTCCATTCTTACCAAGTAGCTGAGAGCTGAGGCCAGCTGCTTGGCCACCTGGAACTTCCATGGCGTGCTGAGTGGACTCTGCTGTCTCCTCATAAACAAGTCCAGTGGTCCTAGTTGGACAAACTCCTCCACCATGATATCTTATGATACAAAGAGACAAAGTTGAGGCATACCACCACACCCCTATACACACCTGCAAACACGCAGCTCTTTATATACACTCACTTTCCAGGTGGCGGACACACACTCCGTGGAGTAGCACAATGTGTTTATGGGACACTTGCCGCATCATACTGGCTGTTTCAAAGAAGGCCTGTCAACAGAAAGACAAAGATGAGCCAACACATACACAGCAGATTCCATAGATGTTCTCAGAATAGTTAATGTTGAAAAGCTTGCAGCTAATGAGTATGAATATGGTTAGATATAACAGAATGGATGTCCTCATAAGAAGAATTGTACAAGGGATGTTCCTGTTACAAGTTTGGGTCTTACCAGGGAGATGTCCCTGTGTCCAGAACCCAGCACCTTCAGGACAACTTTGACTTCCTGGAAGGATGAGTAACCTACATCTTCTTCCTCCTCACTCTTCACTTTCAGTATGCCGGAGTAGATGTTGGTTTTAGTTCCCAGGCCGAGGTGCTCTTCCTGGTTAACACAGCAGAGAGCCATGAAAAAAACAGCTATACAGAAAGTAGTTACATTCAGTGTTGAAACTTTGGACACAACAATGAGGCTTATTTACAAATTCCAGTTGCATAGGCCTTAGGAGTATATTGATATTCAGGCAATTCATTTTCTCCTACACACTATGTAAATTACAACAACACTAAATCGTTTCTTAAGGGTGTAATCTGTGTGAATTCCTCACAGGGATTTCTGGGGAGGAAGTAACTTCATAACTGTGATATAGGTTACAATTTCTACAATATCGTTTAGCAGATGCTTTTATCCAAAGTGATAAAATGTAAAAATGTTTTAGCTTGTGTGTGGACTAAGCTCTGTTATGTTTGGAGCCAGTACTTTGTGGTAATCATACACAAGACTGTAGTGTAATTAAAGTGTCTCTAATACTTTGTACATTTACATATATAACAACACCGGAAGCTTAAACTATATTGTACAAAATACATGAACAATTATTGAAAATTTTGTAATACGCCATGTGGATCTACATTGTCATTATTTGTTTTAGCTACATTTGTATAACCACATTACTAAACTGTACCACAGGATACAGACATGGACAAGAGAAAGCGTACCTGTTCAATCTCCTCCTTGAGAATGCGGTGGAAGCTAAGTTGACTGTCCTGCATGTGTGTCTGAGGGACTGGTGCTCTGTCCTTAGTGACCACCAGCAGGTTAGAAATCTCTGTAGCATAAACAAAAAGGGAGTTATTGTTTTGGAATGGAAATTGAGCGAGGAAATTAAAATTAATCAAGAATGGTTAGAGTTTTAGATAATCAGTCGCTAAAAGTTTGTCTTATACAATTCCTCACAAAACAGCTCACATCTGCCTGCACTATTGCCAAGGTGACGTTATTGTAATACTGTCAAAATTGCAGACTGATTTGAAAAGGCTGCGCTGCATTCAGACAACAACAATAAGCTGAAATGATGCTCACAGCAAGGTGAAGTAACTTTCACAGCATACAAGAATAGTACAAATGTTCAGATGCACATATGTGCACTGGCTTGCTACATGAAAGCAGAACTGTGTTTACATGTGGTAAAACGAGCTCTCAACAATTACGTCAATGTGGCAATATACAGATATTCAGGTCCGGTTACCATACTGATTCAGTTTATTTTTTGTATATGCAGAGTCGTGTGTGTGGGAGGATCAAGTGAAAATGTGTCTTTGTGCCTGTTACCATACTATGCGTGAGCGTTTGCCTGTGTTGTGGATGTCTAAGGTTATGACAAAACCAGCGCTGTGGTTTGGAGGAAAAAAAGTCTCTGCACGCCATCAGCATCACGTCAAAGAGCGTTAAGAGCTCTGCTCCGTAACATGTAATGCATGTTACACTGCACTCACTCTTTAACCCTTTGGCCTAATCCAGGCCTCACTGTAGCAAAAACATACCTCGTCACTTATAAACATGGTTTTCCCTCAACCTGACATTATGTTATTTTCAGAATAAATAAATACATAGACCCAAAAACAACAATGAGTAAAAGTAAACAGTTTCATATTGTCAGGAAGTGGGCATACAAATATATTCTCGGTGTAGCAAGAATGTTATATAATACATCATAAATATCATAGAAGGATAACAACACAGCACTCCAGTCTTTTATCTCCCTCTAGAGCAGATCTAACCCAAAACACCTATGCATTATGATAATAATCAGCACCACACAACCCTAAACAAGCAGCTCAACACATCCATGCACACATGCAAACATAGCTCCACCTTTCCCCAAGTGAAGTAAACAGAAGAGTGCTTCTTTGGCTCCGCAAACCCACATTTACTACTCTCTTCCTCCCTGACACCATTTCAGAAACGCAGACACACACGTTGTTCGTGCCAGCACTTCTTCCCTTACCCCTCAGTCAGTGACACACATTAACTTAAAGAGCAATTTTTATACAGGGAAAGCATTTCTTCGCTGAGCTTTATAGGCTGAAAGATTCGAGTCTGTTGCACTTCTGACCCCATATAATGTGCAGTGTGTTGGACTTGTTACCACACCCAGCCATGATCTAGCTTTGTGCAAAGTAGGGCAGAGTCAAATGTTGTGTTGTATAGGGTGTGGATTCAAGCTGCAGCGACTGCTAGACGGCAAAGCAGGCAGAATTTTCAGCCTTCTGTAGCAACTATCCATTTTAAAAATAGACATAACACTGGCTCTGAGGAATATGTTTTTTTCATAATCATAATAGACTCCTCGTGTTGAAGTAATCAAGGGTGCATGTTGCCAGACAGTCATGAAATATTTCCTATGTACATTTTCAATATTTATTCATCAAAATACTTGCTGTGAACCAGTAAAATGACGTAAAAGTGAATCTGTGTGAGGCTTTCCAAATCTTTTTTTTTTACTGCAGGCCAAGTGTTAATCCATCTGCTCTAGCTAGATAACATGACAAAGCACAAAAGCTCCCAACAGATAAGTGATGTTAACTTACAAAGTACATATTTGCTAAATTCTCAGTCAGACTGGTTTGATCTCTATTTCACACTTCTTGTAAAATTTTTTAATCACATCTTTTAAATGTCTTTTCACCAGAAAACAGAAGCTGACTAACATAAAGTGGTTTTCTCCCTGGAGTCAAAATGATCTCTCACCTTCCATCTGAGTTGGCAACACCGTAACCAACACATTGATCTTTGCATGCGTAATATGTATGTCTATAAACTCTATTGTTGCTATGAAGTATTGTGAAATATGTCTAATTTGGAACACAGTTGAGCTTTCTACACTTTTTTATGTTGCTGGATTAGTATATGCTTTACCTTTGCTACATTTTTTTCTAGTCTATTTCTAGTCTTGTCTAAGTTAGTAAAACTGTGTGCTTCTTTTTGTTGGGGTACGACTGTGAATGTTTCTGATAAGTTGTTAATTTATTCCAAGTCTGTAGCTGCCTTAACTTTACCTCTTGGCTGTGGGGGGCAGCAGCGGAGCAGTTGGAACTGGAGGTTGTCGGTACGGAGATTTTGGCCCTCCAGGTGGCACAGCAGCTCCTTGAGAGTCGGACGCAACGTCTCGGTGCCGTACAGACGGAACCCATCGGCGGCAACTTCAATCTGGAAGTTCTTATACTGGCGCACAGTACGAGACTCCCTCAAGTCGATCTGGATGGAGCAAGAGGGACAGTTTGTAACTGGCCGAGATTCTTTCATTTTTTCCATCATGTACACTTAAAACACAAAATTCCACATAAGATATACGTTACAATATATAAACATCACATACAGATATTATGATTAAAGCAGGGAGAAGTAAAATATTATATTAACTACTACCTTAAAAAAATTACAAAAATAAGGAAGATGATGATGATGCTTTTTTTTTCTTTTTTTTTAACTTTTACATACTTCTGTTAAAGCTCTGTAGACACACATAAACCACCAAAATCTATTGCTATGAACTCACATTTAGAACAACATTTACTGTAAATGGTTGCTATTTATCCAAGACCCGGTAGGTCAGCTGGGTGAGCATGGTTGTAATGAGTGGATGTTTACTCCCATGCTGACTCACAATGCTGTCATGACCTGTCATGATCTCAGCTTCCTGTGATCTGCTATAAAATGAACTGATAGCATACTGTTCACTGCATCTCTGTGCCCGTTTGTCATGTCCTCTTGTTAGTGAAAACCTAAACAAGGGTTGTCCAGTTGATCCCTGAGATGCCACTACCACCGTTTGACCTAATAATACAGGGTTTATTCACATCACATTCACTACAACCAGAAAACACTGAACCGTTCACAGACCCATCTGCGGATGTGACACTATGAGGACAGAATGCATCCACTTGCATCAATAAGCCATGGATATATATGCCCCTGTCGCCAGGTAACTGTCTATCCTTCCTTAGATCTATTTTGGTAGGTACTAACCACTGCACACCAGGAACACCCCACAAGACCTGCTGTTTTGGAGAAGCTCCAATCTTAATTTCTGCCCATTTGTCCTGCTTCCAACACTTAATTTCCTAATGCATCCCATTCTTTATGACGTGCCAATATGACCAGATAACCAATGTTATTCATTCCACCTGTCAAGTGGTTTCTGACTGCTCTAACAACACTGACAAGATTTATTCTACTAACAGGTGTAACAGCAAGACTTTACAAATTATTAGGCAATGTTGTAGCAGTGACATATACTTCCTTACAGTTTTCTGGAGTTCAACAAATAAGCAGTAATTACAAAACAATTTGCGGGGCTGATCATTATATTCTCAACTAATTTGATTTTGGGGACACATGAAATGCAACTTCCTACCATTTAATTAACAAGTATACACTACCTCATTGCAGACCACAGTAATGATGATGTACTGGTAATCAGTACAGCTCCAGCGCAGGATGTAAGCGCCCTCCTCGTTGCCTTCCTGACGGAGCTTGTGGATGGCATACTCCGTACTGGAGAAGGAAAAACATAACACATAAGGTTAGTCTTATTAAAACTAGGCTGAAGATGTCAACTTTATCACAGCTAGTATCAGTACTATATTATGAGGATGCTTTTTTTTTACTTGTAGTCCTTGCTGGTTTTTAAAATATTTTTTTATACATTGGTGACAAAAATAGGTTTTAAGGGTTATTAAAATAATCTATTATTGATTCATTTTGAGTTGATAAAACTTCTTAAAAATGGAAACTATCAAAAAATCAAACAATATAAAAGATGCAAACACAGAACATCAGAGGCAAACAGATGTTTGTTTGGCAACTGCATTGACATGCTAGAAACCGAAAACATTTGAACAGACCTCAACTTATTATACAGAGGATGACTATAAAAAGTGTACGTATCTAAACAGAGGGAGGTAGGAGACAGTCAGGGTGTATTCAAATACAGATAACAGGTGGCTTATCATGCATGTGTTTAACACAACTGCATGTGTCCAGTAACACATTGCTTTGTGAGAAAATAAAAATATGCTTAGACACACACACATTCCACCAATAAAACTGCCAGTACAAACCAGATGGGTCCGTGGCAACCGTTGTTGGTGTTCTGCACCACTGATGCTGGGGCTACCTCCTTGCACAGGTAGTGGTGGGCATCCACTGTCAACCTGAAGTACCCGTCCACAAGGGCTGCAAAGGACAGGGCCTCAGCCCGAGAATCCATTTGCATCTCCTGAAAAGAGACGACATAACAGAAGAGAGATAAAGACGAGTAAAAAAGTGAGCAGGGAGTCAGGAGCAGTGACTATTACAAACACTCAACTATGATGTACTGCAACCTCAAAATGCACTTTTACAGTGGTGCATGACTCAGCAATAGTAATAACCAGAATCATGCAGCAAAAGGGAAGCTTTACTCCTCCAGGTCTTAAATCAACAAATGTTGCCGCTATGATTACTATGGTTAACATGGATTTCTGAGCCACACAAATTTTGCACAAGAAATAATTTTTAAATTGTTCAAACACTTAAAATCCTTTAGTGGAATAAAGTTTGCAAATTCAGGTTGTAATAATAAATGAATCAATAAAATCCTAAGCAGGTTTCAGAACAAAAATGTAAAGATGTTTTCGATATTCAGAGAACGTTTAAGAATTTTCAACATAAATAGTTTGTTTACAGCTTCTGTCTTAATGTGACATTACTTTGCTATTTTGTAAATGGCTTCTGTTCAAACTAAATATATGAAGTTACAGTTATGGTAATTAAAAACAGATTGAAGTCCTATAAAAATATATATATGTCCCACAGACAACACAGTACCCTTTGCTTTGTTTGTATGTTTGTCTCACCATCTTCTTGTTGTCCTGTGTGAGGATGGTGACTGTTGCCTCTCTGATGACAACGTGAGTGATCTCATGAAAGTCACAGAGCAGCACCCAGCCTTCGTTTGCCTCTTTATTTCTGTCATTTTTCAGTTTTCCATCCTGCTTGTTCTTCTTTGACCTTCCCTTTTCTTTGGAGATCCCAGATGTCTGTTTTAAGAGATAAAGCAGAAATATAGAAGATATTTACACACAAGCCATGAAAGAAAAAAAAAATCTGTATTTTCAAACACTGTCAGCTAATATAGGCTAATGGAAAATACTGCAGTGAACTTCACGGGGTTTGTCTTAAAATAAATGGAATACTATGATATTTTTTGGAGAAATGTTTCCAACTAGCATTCAATATTTAAAATAACCAGAACAAATTGACTTAGTTTTTCTTTCCAATCCTGTAAAATATTCCGATAACGATGTAAAACCTAACAGGTAAGAGATCTACCTGCCAGATTTCTGTTTCGACCACTTTACCATCCCGAAACTAGAGGCCTTTAAAGTTTTGTTCACCCACAGTCTCACTTACCGTAACAGGTTTCTTCCTCCAGGAAATACCAGTGGTACCAGTAACCAGGACCTGCATGTCATGGCTTGTCTCCATGTTCTGAGTCTGGCTCTGCCCTTGGCTCTGGTTGTAGTACCCTGGAAACAGAAAGTAGACATATTCCAGTAGTTCAACAGAGACGGGAAATTTTACACACAGTATTGAAAAAAAAATTACATTTGTTTGGCTTCTCGATATAGTTTTTGAAAAATCTTGCAGTGACTGCGCAATACGAAGGGAAGCCTGGAAAAAATGTTATTAACTATAGCTATTGTGACGTTAACCAGGTTAGAGAAACCATTTAGATCTGTATCAGTGCTTGAAAACTTCATGATTCGAGAAATACAATGTTTGTCTGCTCTGTGAAGAGTGGGTTAATGTGACATGTAAACATCTTCTTCCTTTCACTTTTGGTTTTTACCAACGTGAACAAACTCACAGTGTGTTAGGTATATTTAGATGTCAACAGAGTGCAAACCTTCTTTTTTCTGTTTGGAACTGTGGGTGGGACACCACAGATGCTCTGCATGTAAACATACCAAAGCAACCACTATCAAAAAATCCTTATACGCAAATACACATCCAGTGTAGTTAAAATACTGCAGCAGGACCAAAAACACAAACTGTTATCTCATTTTTTGTGTTTGAGTATCAGTTGTACTTTTTGTGTAGCCATTTTTGACCTTTCCCACTGTCTTTGCGTTCCTCTATTCCCACAGGGATTCTGTTGGTAAACAGCAGTTCTCTTTTTATAGTCAATATAATCTTCTGTAGTTCTCATTAAACTACATCACATACCACAACCCACACTGAGCTGTTGCACGCCACAAACCTGGCACATTGCCTGAGAACTTCCGGATTTCTTACCAAAGTAACCTCCATTGCAGAGCTCCCCCTCTTGCATTACACTGAGTGAGATGGGCTCAAGTATTTCGCTGCCCAGGCTGTTGGTCAAGCCCTCCAATGTGGCCAGGTACTTGATCTTCAGGTCGTACGGTGTAATGTTGCTGTCCTGGACTGTGCGATTGTTGAATTCATTGAGGAATTTCTTGAACACATTGTTGATGCGGATGCGAGTCAAAAAGTTCCGTTGCTTAATGTTGCGGTTCAGCGACTCTGGGATGAATCGTTTGTAGCTGAGGGGATTAAGAAAGAAATACAAATAAACTTTTATTTTTAAATATATGAACTCTTCCATACAATACTTCATGGGCTTTGGTATACATACACTTCAAATGTGGGAAATGGTTATGAAGTAAAGGACAAGCACAAGAGTGTGAGGCATAGTTAAAAACTGTGTTATTGGAAGCATCATCTGTATATGAATGTGTACAGAATCTATCCTAAAACTTATTCAAATAAACTCAAGCACATGCTGCATTTTGTATGCGTGTGCACGTGTTACCTGACTTCACGCGAAGCAGTGGAGAGTGGCATCTCCAGAATCATGGCATAGTGAGTGATGGCGAGCACAGCCATGCCCAAACACTCATTTTCTATCTCGTGTTGCTCTGCCTCTGACTGGGACGTCCTCAGTGGAACCATGCCTATCTGAAAGTCATGCTGGCCCTGTGCAACAAGTCACATCAGTCAAATCACAAACACACCAAAAACATACGAACATAAACATCTATAAAGGACTCCACTGAAATAGGCCTTGTACATAGTGCATTCTTTACATGACATATAGGATAAACTGATTAAATTAAGCAGCAGAGGGACTTTCTTTTGTTCTTTTGGCATTTACAGGAGATTCCGGTTTCTTAAATTTTGAACAACTAACGATTCAGTGAAGTTATTGTCTGTGTTTGGGAACCATCGAGTCAGCCTTTTGATATCAACAACAAGAATTCTATTTGATTGAACAGATGTAAGTTACTGCTATCTGTCGCTGACTTTAAAGGTGCTCTTCCTGATACTGTTACATGTTACCCTCTGACGATGCAGGAGCTTTAAAGGATAAAATTCACTTACTCACAATACTTTCAAATGCATAAAAATGAGAACTGCAGTTAGGTCAGGCTTTTTAGGTGATCTGCACAAATACAGTCTTGGCATAGGTAACAATGAGAGAGCAATGCCTATGAACAGAATATGAAAATGACATCCTTAGTAACTGACTGCGAACACATACCTGCGCAAACAGGTAGTCCAGTGAAGCAGCATCCAGTAGGGGTGTTCCCTCTGGTGTTTTCTGTGGGCTGTGTCCTCCTCTAAGTTTACTGATGCAGTGTCTCCAAACTGGTGACTCTCCTTCAGTGGTGCCATGCCAGTTCCTGAAATAAAACCTGACAGGAGAGAAACACAAGATAGGTCAACATGATAAGCACGAGGGTGTGCATGCAAATAAGATTGCCTTTTATTATTCAGTTATTTTTATGTCGAAAGAATGTCAGAAAAGTGCTGTATTCCTGAGTGAAAAAAATAGGAAAATCCCGGCAGATTAAATAAAATGCTCAACTAATGAGCATGCATGTAGTGAAAGAACTGGTGAAATTTAAACTCCTATAAAATGGATTACCATTACAGTTTTGATAGTGATGGACTCCAGACAGTGTATGGTTTGTTTTTTTTCCTCCTGCTCTTATTTTTATTTTGTCCAATTTTGCAAATGTTGGCATGCTAGCAGACTAAAATAAGATGTTAAACATGGTAAGCATTTACCCGCAACATCAGCATGGCAATTGCTACTGTAAGCATGCTGACAATAGCAGCCAGCTAAAAGAGGTTGTGTCTAAGTATAGCCTCACAGATCAGCAAGTGTGGCTACCTGACCTGATGGAAATCCATCCAGGTGGCGTTTTAATCCCTGTTTGCACAGCTGGGTTGAAAATTTGTTAACGCTAAAAACCATGTATATCAAGACTCGACCACAATATCCCGCTTGTTTAGCTGTCTGCACTTCAGTACGCAAAGCAGGCTGCAGCAGGCGCACACACACACACACACACACAGACACACAAACACACACACCACAGTTAGCCGCTATGCACACTCAAATCTCTCTCCACCTGCTATTGTCAAAACAGAGCACGGAGAAAGAGGAAGTGTAATAGATACCACAGTAATGTTGTTTTCCTCTTTGCAGAAATGCTACCTAACAAGTACAATGGATTCTCTGAGAGGGGACTGAACTCTCTTCAACACTATCCACTTAATACAAACATGACATTGCTGGCCTGTCATGTGAAAACTTTCTCTGAAATAATTTTTCCCCAAAAATATGTTTTTAATGAGAAATTTAGTCTTGCCACTGAGTCAGGTCTGAAGTTTGACTCTACTCTTGGAAACACATAAAAGGGTTGACAGACATCAGCAACACTGCTTGCTGTTCCTATTCTAAGTGCCTTGTATGCCTATTCTGAGATTAGGCTTGTTCATGAACAAAGTTTCATCTCCGGTAACCTTGATCTTTTTCTGAATCCCAACGGCTGAGATATGTTCGGCTTCTTTCCCTCCGTTTTTTTTTTTTAAATACTAAGCCACAGATCTTGACATATCAAGACTCTCCTCTCAGTATTAGGTTCAAATTACTCCAGCACCTGGGGTCACAATACTACATCGTCTCTGCAAAAGCAGGACTGCCATCCAGAAATCATCAAACCAGAAACTCAACATCAACCATTCTCATCCTAGTTTTTGGCATATCATCCACATTGTCATTCAAGTCCTCTGGCAGAGAGACGTCCACTATGAGACTCTACATCCTAGCAGCCAGTTTGTACAGCCAGGAGTATATGTGCCAGGATTTCCGACTTCACTTACTGTCCAACTGGAAATTTAGACATCCCAGCACCTAATGCTGTGGGTTGGATGTAGGGGCTCGACTGGGCTTTCTGGGTATATGCCCAGCCAAGCCATAACCAATCATACTGGCTAATGCTCAGGAGAGCAGACTCAGGAGAGGTTCCCAGTATCACCATTCTGTACAAAATGTGTTTCAATGTAAGAAACACTTTTATGAAGACTAGTAGGAGTTAGAAAATCCTAATATTTAACTTCAGCGTAGATAGCCAAAGCTGGACATCATTCTTACCTCATGCGATAGTGCAGCTTGATACTGGTATTTTCTGTGATCTTGAACTCATAGTTGGGGGGATACCAGGTGCCAGTTTTCTCATTGTACAGGGCGAATAGGTTATGGCACAAGGGAGAGATTGCTGAGAAACAGAAAAGAAAAGCGGAAAAAAGATCAATATTTAGACCATTAGAATCATTACATTAGAACAGAGGCCATTTGTAGCCTGTCCAAAGAGAGCATTTAAAAGAAATGGGGAAACAATCTGCTAATAAAGCATGATCAGCAGAACAATCAACAGAAATATCTACACACTTTGCTAAATTAATGGATAACTAACTTGATTATACTGTATATTTTACTCTCAGCAAAAGATGAAATGTGTTGCTCCTGGTTTTAGAGAACAATTGCAGATTTCTGTGCTGAATGTTCCAAAGCCTGAAACAAAGACGATTTACTGTAGTATCATTTACTATAAATATTCACTCAGGGAAATCACCTTGTTTGAAATTTATTGCATGTTATTTCATATGTCGACAGCTGAGTGGCAGGATGTAGAGATTAAACAGTAATAAATTGAATAAATGGAGGAATACATGGATTTGACATCAGAGTAATTAAATACTCTATTTATGTAAATTTAATTTAAATACACTACTTATTTTAGTACTGCAATTTATCTGATTTTCTCCAACATGTGGCAGTCTAGTAAAATCTTTAAAACATCACTAGTCTTCACAGCTGAAATATCAGGTATACTGTATCAATACATTACCCATTTTGTACAGTGCTTGCCTGTTTTTTGGGGATTTTTTTATTTTTTTTATTTTTATTTTTTGCTGTGCTTGTTTTTTTTTGAAAAAACTTTCCATAGCTATCACTTCCTCACCAAATCCGAGAGCTGGCAGACAACACTGTGTTCATATTCGAGCACAACAGATATAAAAGCAAATCTTTACTATTGGTTATCATTAATTTTAAGCCTAACTTTAGAGAAAGACGTAAGCATGATGATTTCGTCCACCAGGGATTTCCAGTGTCCTAAAAATATTCACTGTTAAAATCTACAACAGACCCTTCATTTCTGCATCGGGCATGGATTTAATCAATAAGCACAGCATGCAAGTCATGATTTTGCCAACTGGACAACAGGTTAGTCACTCACAGCATTTCTTGGCAGCAGCCACACAGAGGTCCTCAGCAGTGAAGCAGCCTTTAAAGTACTCCAGCTGGTTCATCTCTGGTAAGTAAAAGTGGATCTCCAGGCCCCACGTGGAAGCAGGAGGGGAGGAGAGTTGGGCCCTCCTATTTCTCCTCATTTTCAAACAGAGTTGCCTGCTCAACTCCATCACCCACAGAGTTGGCATTCAGATGCTGGAAAAAAAAAACAAGGGAAACAGAGAAATGGGGCAAGTGAGAACAATATATGAAACTTCTGTCTTAAGATCACTGATTCTGTATGAGCTTTAAATATTGTTTACTACAAAACTGGAGTAAATTCAGGACATATGACATATGAATACATACATAACAGGCCAGAGTTGGAAAGCAAATGTTTGATCAAAGGACCAAAACTGCAATTAAAATGTGAACTACTTCATTGGATTCATGTCTGATAGCTTTAAAAGATATTTATACTATCATGTAACCTAAAATATTCACAAACAAGGACTATGTTTGAGTTTTAGCCTGCTGATCAGATAAAAGTAGACATCTGACAAATTCACTCTGGGCTTTTGGGAGTTACATTAGCGGAATACTTCCTCAACTTTCTGTGGACAGGCAAATAATGAACTGATTAAACAAGAAGGTAAAGATAGTTATCGTATCCTTACTTTTGTTAAAATGCTGTTCTGTTCAATAAACAGCTACAAAAACACGGATAAGACGCATCCGATGAAAGCTGACATTAAACTTTCATTTCCACTAACACTACAGGAACTATTTCAAAGCTGTCACTATGCATTACTTGTTTAATTAAAACCAAAACTAAAATGACGCACAGCTGGTGCTAAATTCCTACTCATAACAATAATATTAAAACAAATGAACACATTGTATTTTGCTTTTTTGTTGAGTAACAAAATTCTGCATCATGTCATATTACACATTTAAGTACCCTGGCCAGCATTCAGACATTATTTTTCTGGACATCTAGTTTGAAAAGGTAGGGGTTGTCTACATTCAAGGATTTGACAAGTCTCCTGCTGAGAATGTTGCATTATGGCTTCTTTTGAGCCTTAATGTTAGGCTAGCAAGTGTTTTCAGTCCATTCATGATGAATCTACGTTGAATCTACTGAGGTCTAAAGTATGAGTACCTCTGTTCATTTTCATTTCTTTGTCATCAGCTGGGGCTATTGTGATTCATGTATGATTGACTGGTAAATCTCACTCACGCAGGCATTTCCAAGGAAACTGCAACAATTCACTTTACTGTCATGACAACACAATAATTTCCCACTGCTGCCGCAAGTGTCGTTTTAGAAAGCACGCACTAGTGCTTTGGTTTAAGCATTTTGTACATGAAGCCTAAACAAAAAATCTAAATCACTCGAGTGAATTTAATTCCTCTGAGCCCTATATAGAACTGCCATCTTCCAGTACACAGTACTTTTCTTTCTCAGTGTATTGAACAGACTACATGCAATCAGAAGTTAGACATTTTTGGAATGTGTTTAGCAAACAAAGGTTTCACATACTGTTTTTGTGGGTTAGATAGACCTTAGAAAAGGACTAAATTCACATGAAAAAAAAATATAAAAAGCAAAATACATCAAGAATCATAAAGGATCACTAATCACACAAACTCAAATAGGCATTCATCACCTTGCGTCGGCCACTACCACTTCACTAACAGGTGAATTGAAAAACACTGGAACCTGTTAAAGGTGTGGCATATAGTATGTAAAAGAAGAACAGTCAATTCTTGAAGCTGATGTGTTGAAAGCAGGACTAATGGGTAAGTGTAAGGATCTGAGCACATTTGACAAAGGCCAAGTTGGGAAGACTAGATGACTCTAGATGACTAGATGTCTGAAGTCAGAGCATCTTCAAAACAGCAGGTCTTGTTGGGTGTTCCCAGTACCCAGTGGTTAGTACTACATACAAAAAGTAGACCAAGGAAGGACAACCAGCAAACCAGCGGCAGGGTCTTTAGCACCCAAAGCTCACTAAGGTGAGCAGGGAGCAAAAGCTGTCTTGAGTGGTCTGATTCTACAGAAAAGTTACTGCAGCAGAAATTGCTAAAAACCTTTTAATGCTGGCTATGACAGAAAGGTGTCATAACACAGTTCATCACAGTTGGCAACATATGGGGCTGTGAAGGCACAGAGCAGTCAGAGTGTCCATGCTGACCTCTGTTTATCACTGAAAGCACTTACAAGGGACACACAAGCATCAGAACTAGACAGCCAGGTGCCTGCACATCATTCATCTGGCAGCAGGAGCGAATATTAAAAGAAGGCCAAGCGGTGAAGACAGTGTGATGCACTAACGCATGTTCTTCTTGGAAAGTTTTGGCCCTGGTAATTAAGTGCATGTTACTTTGACGCCTACCACCTATCAAAACACTGTTGCAGGCTACGTACACAACTTAATGGAAACGGTATTCCCAGATGGCAGTGGTCTTTTTCAGCTGGATAACAGGCCCTGTCACACTGCAATAAAGTGTTGAAGAATAGTTTGAGGAACGTGACAAAGAGGTCAAGGTATTGTCTTTGCTCCCAAATTCTATAGATCCCAGTCCAATCCAAAATCGGTGGCATGTGTTAGACAAACAATTCCGGTCCATGGAGGCCGCACCTTGTAGCTTTCAAGACTTAAAGGAACTGATGCTAAAGTCTTTGTGCCTGATATCCTGAGACCTTTAGAGGTCTGTGGAGTCCAGGCACTGATGGGTTAAAGGTGTTTCAGTGGCATGAGGGGTACTTGTACAACATCAGGCACATGACTTTAATGTTGTGGCTAATTGGTGTATATCCGCACTTGATGTTACACCACACAAGCAAATATGCTGGAGCACAAACAGACAGAGATATTTAGTATAATATGACCTATATACAGTACAGCACATTGAGTGACAGACTGATTAGTTTTTGTTTGTCCATTTCATCACCATCCTTTTTTTTTTTTGCTTGTCATAACTTATTTTAAGCTTCAAAAAAATGCTATCAAAATACTGAACCACAAGAAGTAAGACAGAGTTTATACTTTCCAGATTAACTCATACTGTTTCACACTAAGCTTAAATTTCAAATTGAAATTATCTGCCAAGCTAAGAAAGCCTGTATTGGCTTTTCTTACATTTATCTTATAAATCATGTGATCTGGTTTATGTCAAGTCTCAAGCATGTCTATGTGTACGTAAACAGAAATCTAACAGACATCATGTCTCCCTCTTCTCAAGCATTACAGCTGAATTTCTTGAGAAGAGATTTTCAGTGAGTCATCTGTCTGACCCAAACGGTGCGTTAAGTTACCTCAGTCTTCCTCTTTCTACGTAAACTCAACTGTCTGCTTCTGTCTCTCGTAGATCTATTGAAAAAAAAAAGTCACATTTAACAAATGTCAAAGGCAGCAATTATCTTACACCAGGCATTAGGGAGCTATCTTTTTGCAATCTCTAGACAAACCCTGTTCAGCTGAAAAGACGTTTACAGTTGTTCCCTGTTCCCCTCAACAAAGTCGCCCTGCATGATCGGCATGGCTTTGTTGTAAAAAAGAAGTGACTGGAGCCTTTACTTGCACCAAACAAAAACAAGACCTTGAAGGAGCTTGTGGTGCAGCTATTGACTGACAGTTGTGTAGGTGATTTAGGTGTGGGTAAAATTAAAAGCCTACACAAAAGGCATAACAGATGCTGCCTCTGCTTGCTCCTTCATTTTCCACTCACTACTCAGCTTGCTGCGAGTGTTCCCAAGTGATCACAGCCCACCAGTATAAAAGAAGTATCTGTAAAGCTGTTTACAGGACACCTCCAACTGGAAACAAAGCCTGGTTTTACTCTTTCTGTTATGAAGTTTTTGATCAAGGATGTTTAATATAAGACCGGAATGTGTCATATTTTTTTTAAAATGACTTTAACAATTCATTACGGCTCTGTTGATTCTTGTGATGTAGTTGATCAAGTGATCGTTTCAGCTTTTTCCTGTACAACTATGAAACTGAAATGTTGTACCATCTGATGTACTTCTGCTTTTATACATGTAGAAAATTAGACGTATAACGCAAGACAGCCCAGCTGAGAAGTTTAGGTGAGAAACTGACCTCAAGCATCATGGGAACTAAATTCGGCTGAAGAAAAAGAAAGTGGAACCTGCAGCGCCCTCTTTTTTCCCATGACTTTTTTTCCATGACAACTTGCTGTTGCAAACACTTCCTATGGCTACCTCAAGCAAAGACACTGTTTGTGCCTTGTATTGTTTGTCCACTGGAAATGTTGCATTAATTGTAATGGTTTTATGGCAGTTGTCATTTGGTTATACATCAAACCTCCATGACAAATAAAGAGGGTGAGCAATGTTCTCTCCTGCTAGTTGCCAGGGTAATAAAAGAGGGATGGGTCAGGGCAATCACACATGCATCTTAATGGCCAGCAGTCAGCTTTTCATGCTATCAAAGTCTGCCCTGCAGAAACGATCACTGACAAAACAATGATACCACAGAGATTCAGTAATGCACTATGTTCCCTGTAACATCGCAGATTTTGGAACCGATACCAAACTAAAAATAAATCTTTCTCAAAGCTGACCAGAGGAAATATTAAATTCAACAGAGATGATTGTACAAGCTGCATTTAACATTGTCCTCATGTGGCCAAACTATCTTTACCTTTCAGTTCAACTTAACCAGTTAACAGGGATATTTTAGGGCTGCATCACTCCCACAAAATTTGCAGCATTATAAACATCTTCCATTAGTCACTGTTGAAGTATGTCCTATTTAACATCTTGTTAATGATCAATTGGCTGATAGACAATGTAATTTAAGCTTTCTTTCACTTCTAATTGGTTAATCAAAATCCCAGAGTTGAAATCAGGTGCAGTGAACGCTGCTTGCAAGCATTAATCACCCACAATTCTGACTTCTGACCACACCCATAACTGATGCTAAGTGTGATCTGAAAATATTATTTCATGAATGAGGGGAAGTACATCCACCCACTGATGAACGCAATCTGACACCCAAAGATTCAATGATGAACTCCAATACAATTTGAACCCTATATGATTCAAAACAATATAATCATTTTAACATCAATGATTGCTGACTTTGTATTTGCCCAGCTTGTTGTTGTTTGACAAATTGGAAAATTTTGGCACCAACAAAAAGGTCTATCTTGCTTGGGCCTAGAATCTGTATTTTTTTGATTGCTTTCATTAATTGCTTGATAAATTAAACATCAACTATTTTGATAGCCACTTCTTCTCTTTTCTAAGAAGCTGTGAATATCAGAAATTGAGATTTTTTTTCAGTATTTTTACATTTTTCAGACTAAGGCATTAATCAAGTAATACTGAAATGATGATTTGATAATGATAGTTATTGTTGGTTGCAGCCCTCAACCTTCAATGAATTTCTGCATTAAGAATAACTTAAATAATGAAGCGATTATTAAATTAGTTGATAAGAAATTTTGTGAGACTTAGCTGATCAGTTAATTGAGGATTGGTTTCTGTAACATGGCACTCCTGTTGGCTATAATGCTAACTATAGCTAACAGGAGAAGCAAAATGTAATTTAGCGCTGCAAGTAACAGTTATTTTCATTACTCTGAAGATGAAAATATTGACTAATCAATTTATTCTGTAAAAATGTCCTCTTTATGAATGACTCAATGGATTAGTTTATTATCTATCCAGTTGTCTGTTGATCAATGAACTGATGGGTTATTTCAGCTATAGCTCAATGTTATAAAACAGATAAGCACTTGGTTGCAACATTAATGCTCGTGGACGTATCGAACAAGGTCATTGTGTTGATTGTGTGTACCGTCTGGTGGTTACTAAATTATTTAACTCATGCGCTACCAAAGCAAGGATTTTTCTGTTTCTTGTTAACATTAAATTGATAAACATTTTATTGTCAGTACACAGCCACTCAAAAGATCCTATAAGTGGCTTTAGTGTACCATTTTGTTATTAACAGAATTATTAGAATTATGTATTTATTGTATTATTATGTAATTATTAGAAGCATGTATAGGTGATCTGATGGGAAACAGCTTTTTATAGTTTCCTTATGGACCCTTCATCAATAGTCCCTGCTTTTCTGCAGTTCCCATCACAAAAAACATCGAATTCAGCACCTTATTGTAGGAACATTTACCTATATGTGATTCTCTTTCACCGTATCAATAGCTGAATTTACTTCACTGTACAGTATTAATACTTCATTAAAAGTTAATCAACTAACACTACTGGCTATAAGTATTTAAAACTAAAAAAAATAGACAGCAATCAGTAAAATTAGCTAGTGAAATGTTATCTTAATGACATTTTATAAAGCAATAATATAGTCTTCAACTTCTCACAGTAGGTAATGTTAATCCAGAGTAAGTAGTGGTAGTTCAATTTTTAATGCCACAGAATTTTAAAAGCGTAAATACAAGTTTAACTGAGTATATAAATATAGGTTTGTAGAAGTTTAAATACAAGGGAACAAGGGAACGGAGGAATATGTACAAAAAAAAACAAAAAAAACTCCCTTGCTAAAAGCTACAAAATCACCTTCCCTCAAATTAAAATGTCATGGGGAGGGCATATGCTGGTAAAGGAGCAACGTCACAAGAGAGAAAAACGTCATGAGAAAAGGTCAAATAAGTAATCGTTAGTGTTCTTTGATGTTAAATATCACTGTGAATGCCAAAAGGTGAGCCTATTTGATCACTATCTCATGTCTAAGCACTCTAATAGTAGCACTCTACAGCATTATTCTAATGTATTTAATAATTTATTGAACATTTCACATGACAATTCTGCTGAATAATTTGCATTAGAAAGAAACACATTTCACTATTTAGCACTCAAGCAAGTACATAAACTTGATACCAAAGTTCAATGGGTGAACAAACAGAATAAAAGTAGATCTGCACATAAAAACAAACTCATCTCTTGTTCAATCTGCTATTTAGTCTGGTGGTCCAAATTTCTAAACAAAAACAAAAAAGCCATTAGCAAGTAGTGGTAAGGCCAGAAACTTTTTTTTTCTGTCTCTGTTTGCATACGTGTGTACATGCATGTGCTACAGTAGGAAGATGTATCTGCTCCTGTCAATCATGTGAAACTACTTACTTACTACTTGCTAACACCATTTTTATGATTTACAATAACATTTGATTTACAGTTAGGTCTGAAGCTGATGATTTTCTATGAGCAAAGAATTTATGACTGGTTTCTTAATTAATCAAGTGTTTGTCCCTTCTATAAAAGTCTAAATTTCTGAGAAGGGCTCATCACAAATACCCAAAATCCAAGATGATTTATTTAAATGTCTTGCTTTGCTAAACCAACAATCCAAAAAAACAACAGCAGTAGCACTTACGTATCACAGTGGAGACAGACATAGAGAAACAATCCTTTTTTCTTTTTTTGCTTGACAAATTACTTAAGTGATTATCTCATTATCAAAGTCATAGCCAACTAACCAATCAGTCTTCTGCGTACAGGTAGGGGGCATGAAAGTGACACCCACCACAAACACCAACACCATATGAGCAAGAGAGCCATTTTCTGCTTCTTGTAACGATGAAGTAAATTCCAGCTAACAATATCACAATCAGTCTGACCATTTTACATAACTCTGTCTTTTCCGTGTTGGATAGGATCCCCTTGGCCCGTGTGGTTCTCCTGATCCGATAATAACCTAACAATAGACTAGGTTTCCTTCGTATCTTAATAGTACAATGACATGATCTAACCGGTTTGCTATTTTATGAAGTGTTTTCACTTTCATTATTATTCCAGACGGTAAAGACAATTTTCAATGGCAAAAAAAATAGTATAATTCGATCCATTACAACCGCCCTAAAACACAAACTATTAGTGTGAATCTTGTAATTTGTCTTTACACTTATTTTCAGTGTAATGTTAAGGCTATGATTTATGATTGTGGGGTTCTGTACACTACACTGGACCGCATGATTTTAACCATCTCATTGCCTCACTGAAATTCCGCTTTGCTTCCTGTAATTCTGTATTCCTCAGATTAAGTATTTTGACTGTACATCAGCCCATCCATCTACCTGAACTGTGCCACTGACAGCGGACGGAGTCTGGCTGCTATCAACTGGACTGACGTTGGTTGACATTAGCTTGTTAGCCAGTTCGTGGACTTAACTGGTCAAAGTAAACAGAGGCCTCCGCTACCTCCTCACTTGGCAGCAACGCAGAAACACCACAAACTCGTGGTTGTATTCAACTGACCAAAAGAAAGTCGGTGTTTTCGACGGAAACATTTAATAAACCGTTATTTACTCACCAATCGTCGCCAGACAGCTGGCAACTTCCGTTTCGCTTAGTACATTTGAAGCTTCGCCCAAGTTGGAGCTCCTCTCTGGAAGGCTTCAAGTGACTCTTGTCGACCTAATTTGATTTCAAACCGTCCCAATAAAAATATCCAGTATCCAGAGGGAAAGAAAGACGAGGTAAATTCCGCGGAATTTGTTGGCGTTAGGCAGCTATAGCGGACGTACAGCGGTCCTGTGTTCGTGCTCACTCTTCCTGACAAGTGACATCCCCTTTCCCGAAAACAACGCAGCGGGCCTCCGAAGAACACGGCAGCTGATTGGCTGTTGGACCGGTCACTCTACATGACGTCATTAACCCTTTAAAGCACAGCACAGCTCAAACTGGTGTCAGTAAGTAGAACATGATCAACCTTTTTGTCTTGTTGTGTAAATTCCAACAGCAACCCCATCATTTAATTTATTTTTAATTGAATTGAAACTTTATTTTGAGTCTCTGAAATAAATAGCAAATAACAAGAAATGTTTAACAGGCCTTCAATTTCATTCAGAATACCTTGATTGAGATTGTCTGCCACTTCATATCAATTTTTGTTTATTTTAGTATTATTATCTCATTTATTTATTTAGTTTTTTATTTTTTATTTATAACTTTATGCATTTATGTCTTTCAGTTGCATTCTGGAGTGTCTGAATGTTTGTACATATCTTGTTCTGACCATTATACGCTATTCATTGTTGAACTGAAATAAAAATTGGAGAAAAAAAAAAGCTCTAATTGTTGTCACCACCTGTCTGTTATTCATCTTTTTTTTAGGCAACAAGAAGAGGAAGAAAAGTATTTTGGTGAAGCCCTAAAAATTAAAAGTCAAATTCAATACATTTATTTTAATAGTTTTTTAACTGAATAAATGCCTGTCAAAAAAAAAAAGAAGAAAGAAAATGCAAAATTCTAAATAAAACAAGACACAGGACTTTACTGTCTTCATGTACTACTTAAAGTACTCCATAGAGATACCACACAGATTCCAAAACTGAATGTATGAATATGACCTGCAATTTGGGAAGGGCAACTGAAACATTAAATTAGATTACACTGAACAGTCAGCAGCTTTACTCCTTCTTCAATATTATGTGAATAATTAGTTTTAGGACCATGTACAATATCTCGATTTCATGTGCAATATTTTAATTTCAAGTGCAATACTTCCATTATAATGTGCAATATCACTTTATTATTTCAGCATTATTCATAGTATTGATTCTTATTTTTTCTGTTCCAGTTAAAAACTATTTTCACATTTTACTAATGTATTGCACTTTTATCTTATTACTATTCTAGTAGGCGCTGCTTTAAATCTTATGGTGTTGTAGTTCTTACTGAGCATTGTCTGACGAGAATTTATCTTCCTGTCCCGGTTTTCTTTCGCAAGTTTTCTCTTGTATTTCTTTGTTGATGTATTAGCAGTGGATGACGCATTCACACTCGTTGCATCTTTAAAAGTACCAGTATCACAATGTAAAAACACTTCATTACAAGCAAAAGTCCTGCATTTAAAATTCCAGAAAAGTAAATGAAGTTTTATCTGCTACATTTACTTAAATGATCACAAGTAAATTGTAATACTATAGACCTAATCTGCAGGATTATTAAAGAATTATTAATATCCAAATTGGTGTGTTCCATGTGAGATTAAGTGGTCAGTAAAGTGCAAAATAAATATGTTATCATTCGTTTGCTGATTCTTTGTACTAAGGAGAGTCTTTGTAAGTATCACATCTTCAAATCTAAATGTTCTGGATTCACACTCAGCTTTCTAACTATTGAACTGGAACACCACAGATGACACTTTAACTGAAGATAGGATGGACAAAAATATCTTAATATGTTATTAAGAGGAGAGTCACCTCTCCTGTTCTTAACATACACTTCACATGAAACTCTCAGACACATCTTCAGTGATCCAAAAGGTGCATGAAAATGCTTTTTTTATTTTTTGTTTTCAGGGTCTGTAATGGCCGTTAAGTTTAAAAGTTTTGATCCAACATGGTTAGGAAATCCTCAACGTGCATAAAAAAAAGAGAAAAAAAAAGAAAGAAGATCAAAAACTTAACACCAGGTTGTAATTTTCTTGCAAAAGGTTTGTCTGTTGGATGTTTTCCAGATTACTATTTCTTCTCCTTTATCGAACAACTAAGTCTATAAAGGTGCAAACATTCTCGTTTTGAAAGCTTAACTGCTTCTGCTTTTAACTGTAAAGCTCACCGTCAGTGAACACCTGTCAGCGGCTTTCAGTTTGCATATCGACCCATGTGTTTTGCATATTGGACCCAGTTTGGCATCCAGTCCCTGTGAGCACAGGGACACGTGGGGACGTCTGCAGATTAATGCGCAAACAGTATTTTAGTGCCAAACTTTGCATATATTGTGTCTCGTTCTGTAATGTGAAGAGAAACTTTAAATGAAGTGATGAATAAAAAAACAACACATTTTTAGGTAAAGGGGGGGTCTCATTTAAAGAAAGGTCTCTAGTGTAAATGTAAAGTCCTTCTAAGTGATAAAACAAAGACACAAGTGGCACCAGTGAGAATACTGGCAGTTATAGATATAACACCTTATCAAAGCGGGTTATCAGTCATCTTTGCCATTCTGTAGATGGGAGGGAAAAAATGATATTCTTACCATTGCAAGGTCCCCAACTATTTTGCATGTATTTGCTTTTCTGGAAACTTTTGTGAGTGCTTTCCAGTGGCTGTTTTCCCTTCATATTGTCTCTCAAGTATCTTTAAGGTTGTTAAAATAATCGTAGACATACTGACTGACAGCATCAAACTCTTTATTGATATATATATATATATCATGTTTACACAAAGAGTTTGGATTCATACCATTGAATAGATTCACAGCTGTTCATACTTTGTGACAAATTGGGAATTTTGGACGAGTGACTCAGGAAAGTCAATAAAATATGTGAGTAATTGTTTTCTTAAAGCTAGAAATCAGCAAGTCCAACACTCTGAGTGTTGCTGTTACAGAACAGTGAATGGAGTTTCCCTGCGAACAAAAGGTCAAACAAAGAGACCCAGTGACTGTGAGAAGATATTGACATATGAAGTCTAAACGGCTGTAATAAAGCAATCTGTGTATCGAATATCAAACATGGCATGAGCAAAGGTACATTTAATTCTGCAACAGATGCTCATAGCAGCATTATATTTTAAGTCACCCCATTTATATAAATATATATAAATAAAATTGAGTTTAGCATTTATAATGGTTTATAGCAGCTATAGGTATTTTGAACAGGTATTAATGTAGAGAGTTTGTACTGTATGCATGTCCACCTGAGGAGTTACAGAAGTTGACAAATGCATTACTAAACACATTATCTACACACAACTGGGTTGCAGTGAATTCCAAATAGAGAACCTGACATGAACAGCTGCCAAACTGGGTTCACATTTTTTTGTCTTCCTTCTCTTTCACATCAGGTGGGAACTGTGCACCGGATGACATCACTGCAGCTGTATTGTTCCAGCAGCACATAGGGAATAGACAGGGACCTGTGTTGATTAGAAAAAAATAAGCTTTCTTCCTGTAATCAAAGAATGAGGATGTGAGGGATCCTGCAAAGACCAAAAAAACAAAACAAAAAAAAAGTGCGTGCTTTATTTTGAGGAAGGGACTTCCCATCCCAGTAGTCTCTTTCTGTCTTTTATAAAGGGAAGTGTGAAGAAAATCCCCCATGATCACGGCCATCAGCGGCAAGTAGAGTTTTAGATGTTTGCAGAAAGTCATGAAAATTAGCCCGGGCTTGTATGCATGTTTACATTTAAAAAAAATAAAAAATAAAAAATCAGACATGTAAACCACACGTGACTGTCCATATTTTATTTTATTAAAAATATACCTTACCTTACCACATCACACATGGCTGAGTGAGGAAAACATGTGAATCAAGGCAAGATTAGTAGATTGAGGTTAGAGTGAGACAAAAACAAAATATGTATGATGACTTGTGAGGGGATTTCCACAGCAGCAGCAGCATGTGCCCTTTGAGGGAAACATACTAAGGACAGGTGCGGAGTGACCTGTGGTTTATCCAGATGACTCAAACAGTGCTTGTATTATTCAAAACAGTGTTCTGAAAAGTATGACTCACTTCAGCGTGTCGACATCACACAATACGTACGTCTTAAACTGTAATATTGTATTTTGATACATCAGGAAAATTACCAGACGGTTACCAAAACAACACCGGCTGAGCAATCCATGCTAAGATGGAGACTGTAGCTGTGTGAACAACAGCAAAGTATCTTGGATCTTGTTGAACCAGTCTGGATTTTATACACATAGCAATAGAAGAAATACTGTAAGTCTTCATTTTGTTATTAAATTGGAAAATTCGACCACATCTTTAGGCTGTATTCAATATGAATCTGATCTTTTCTTCTAACAACTTCAGCGTCAACATTTTGTTATTAAGGTTTCAGGGGCAGATTACACAATAGACAGAAGTTGAAGACTTTGCTATCTAAACCACAAAGCACACCAATAATAGATCTGTAGCTCCCCCTGTTGACAACAATGTAGACTGACAGTTGGGGAGTTGTTCAGACCTGTGCTCCCAGAAAGGAGTCAAACTCAGCTTTGCTTTATTTGCTTTATTTAAGCAGTCAGGAGGCAGCCAGCACTGCAAAGTATATGTAGGTCAAAATCATCCGTTTTGACTCTGATGAAGAAACACAAAGCAGATGGTGAATAGGGGCAGTTTTTCTTTGTAAGGTTTACTGACGTGATGCACGTTTGTTTAACCTTATTCAGGACTTTGGGGTCTTCTGGACCCCAGGCCACTTGGTTTAGGTGACAGGTATTGGGTTTTATTTTTGAAGATTTATTTATTTACTTTAAAATAAAGAGAGGGACATTTGTCATGTATTTGGAACCAAAAATACGTCAACTTACCAGAGAATTTATTCAACATGGTATAAAAGACTATAATGAAGACCAACAAATATTTTGCACATATTCTTTCTTGGGGTCCAGTGGACCTTCTACGTATGGCAACATGAAAGTCCTGGATAGGGTTAAACACCTTAGACCTGAACAAGTTTTGTAGGGAAAGATCTGTAAAGTCTGACTATGTGTTAATAAATTCTGGAAGGAAGTACGTTGCGCCTTTATCTAAGCATCAGTGTCGTTATAAACATAAATCTCCCTATCAGTTAAATTTATTGCCAAAATCGATTCACAAGCAAGATAACTGCAGGATTGACCCGCTGTCTGTTCATATGCATGCATAAATAAGAGGTGTCTTTTTACACGTGAGGTATTTCCTGAATTGTGTAAATTTAGAAAATTGGGTGTAAAAAAAAAACAAACATATTTACTAAATTGTATATGTCCTGCCTCAATAAAAGATAACCTTTGTTGTCCCCAAAGGTACCATACGAGCACACAGCTGCTCATGTCAGCCGTGACAAACAGGAAAGAGCATGTCAGTTATTGATAACAGGATTGAAAAAAAAATGAACTCAATTTAAATATATATATAGATATAGCTATATTGTGTAATTGCACTAACTGTAGGCTGTGCATGCGTGTTCCTTTTTAACCTCTTAAGACCCAAGCTCTTGTTTGATATGCATTTTTTATTCCTTTTTGCGACTTTGATCAGATCAAACAGCAAAGAGAATAAAACAATATAAATAACATACATCTAATAAAATATTTAAATAAAATATATGTATATAAATAAATAAAAAAACAATAATAAAATAAAATAAAACTGGTGTGGTAATATAACTCAAAATGTGATGTCCATGCATGTGGACGCCAGGTCTTAAGAGGATATGGTGCTTTTGAATTATTTGACACTGACCCAGCCTTTTAAAATAATGTAATCTTAGAACTGGCATCAGATGGCACCATTGTAACTCTGCAGCTATTGTTTTGTTTCAGTCATTCCATAGCTGACTGCTCTGTGACTGCAAATGTCTGTATTTAGGATCCACTGAATTAAAAGAAAATAACTAACAAATTATTAATATCATTATAAATGTACACATTCAAAATAAACATCACTTCATTTCTTTAAGTAGTGAAGATAATTCATGCAATTTCCCCTCAGGTCCAGTAAACTATTTCTGATTCTGAACTTTTTCCTTCTGTGGTTGTTGCACTTCAGTACACCACGATGCCCTGATGTTGGATTCAGCTTAGGGAAAATCATTTGTGTAAAGAAAAACAACAAACATAGACTTTCCAATATCCTGTTCAACATTTTATTAATCTTCACACCACAACAACTTTTCATTTACATACTCACACTTGTCCCCCTGCTCTCTGGTCCTCTGCTGCGTTAGCTGAACACTGCACTAGTGTCAAGTTGGCAGCCATCCTTCAGTTATCACAGTACTGTACCTTCGATGGGGACAGCATCAGCACTGTGATAACTGAACCAGGGCAGCCTGTCAAATCTAGCAGTCCGCCGCTTCACTCCATTTGTCATCCACCTACAATATCCGTGCTGAGCGGGCGCAAAGATAACGTTTTCCTTTCGCATTCCTGCAGCTCCTCTGGCGGTATCTCATGCAAGACGAGTAGCATCTCCAGCTTTTCATATAAATTGTACCGCACCATAAACAGATTCATTTACAAACTGATGTAGTCATGCAATGTAACAATACATTAGCGACTGAAATATCCACCAATGATCCGATGAAGACGGGATTTAACATTTTTACAAAGACAACAAACTTTCAGGGAAGAAATGATCCCCTCTTAATTAAACTTGCAAAGTCAGTTTAAAAAAAAAAAAAGCACATTCAAGCTGATTATACCAGAAATAAACATGCAGAAGTTGCACAGTCAGTACACTCATTATCACTGTGGTATGAGGTTTAGCAGGGTCTTCTATTTGCACAGACAAAGTGGTACAAACACTGATCCTGTCCTTCAGAAACACACACTCAGCTGTCCATTACATGTTAATGGATGGGAGTTGCAACAAAAACAACAGTGAGTGAAATTATTTGTCAAAAAAAATCACTTCCATGAGGGCTTTAAGGGTGTCTAAAGGAAGTCCAGTTAATAATGCACAAGGCAGCACATGCAACATGAACTCAGTGACCTATTAGATGTGAATCTCTGAGCTTGTAGTTTTGTTTTTAAGTCTCCAGTTTGTCGCTGCTGCAGAATCCTGGTTAATGTTTCATCTCATAAAACAATAACGGGTACAAAGATTTTTTTTTTTTTGCTTTCCTCCTCCCTCACCTTCTTTCCTGCTGCTGCTGCTGCTGCTGCTGCTGGACGAGACAGTATATTATTCATACCAACCACAAGGCCGAGTGATGTCAGACTTGTTATGATTCTGGTCGCCGGCTCCTCCCCCTCCTCTCTCCTCCTCCTCCTCCTCCTCCTCCTCTCTCTCCCCTCCCTTCCCCTCCTCGGCGGGAGAAGCCTCTCGAGCAGTCCGGTCGCGTCGCTCGGAACGACGTAGCGGCTCCTCCTCCCCCCTCTCAGCCAGCCCGAGTCCGCCCCTCCGCGCTTCATGTAAACAACTCCATTAGCCCCGCTGCACAGGGCGCACTGGCCAAGAGCTGTCCGTGGAAGACGTGGACGGCAACATGTGCAAGAAGTACCAAAAAATAAAAAAATAAAAAAAAATAAAAAAAACAGGGGCGGGTTAGAGAGCAAACAGTCAGAGCTGGGAGCTTCGTTTGTTGTCAAAAAAAAAAGAAAGAAAAAAAAAAAAAGAAAAAAACGCGCCTCTGTGATGAAAGCGCGTCCATATTGCGTAAAGCTTCAATGTAAATAACAGGAGACTGGCTCGTAAAGGTGAAGCCAGCGTCACTTATCTCAATGAACAACAAAGAGAGCAAAAAAAAAATACAAATAAAGCGTCGCTTGTTGCTCTTCACCACCCACAGAAATAAATAAAAGTTGGGCCAGATATTAACGCTTCACAACAACATGCACGCCTTCGTTAACCTGCTCCTTTTCAGGGGAAATTAAAAATAAAAAATAAAAAGCGCAGCAACAACAAAAAAATAAATAAATACAACGTTCGCAATGAATATTGTGCAGCCAAACGTTAACGCCCAGCAGTGCACACACACCCCTTTTTCCTGGGCAAAAACAAAACAGCACGCTGCGGGATCCGAATATAATCATTTATTCCTAATTGCATTCAGTCCGCATTCAACGCCGAAGAAATATTGAGCTCACTTACCTGCGATTCCCCCGTTTAATCCCCCGTGTTTACATGAATATTTTTAATGACGCAGCAAGACCACACAGAGCAACGTGATTGTCGCCATTTTTTGTTGTTATTGAATTCTCCAAAAACCATGTGACAGAAAAAAAAAAAAAAAAAAAAATGATCGTGATTTTAAAAACAGGCTTCCGGGTGCGCGGACAACAACTAGTTTCGCGAGGCTAAAAAAAAAAAAAAAAGGTTAATCTTCCGAGTTGTTTGTCTTGATGGATTAGTCTGGTTACTCCACTGACTCAACACTGAAGCCTGTGCGCAATATTTGACAGCTCCGGGACGCTGCCTGCCCGCCGCCGTATGGCTCGCAACAAGTAGGCTACTCACTGGATTCCTCACCGTCCGCAAATGTTGCGTGGAATGACAGCGACTCATGTGCTCTTTTTTTTTTCCTCCTTTTTTTTTTTTGCACCTCCTGTCAAGCAGCTCAGGAAAAAAAAACAGAGGAGATAATAACCCGCCACCAAGCATGAGCAATAATGAGAGCTCCGATCGGTTGGAAATGCTGTCAACAAGTGGTAGAATCCAAGAATAGCCCGATGACACTCCTTATTTTATTGCAGAGCTGAGTTCCTCAGTTTCAACTTTTGTGATTAAAAAAAAGAGCCCAGTAGGGATCAATTTATTATAAAATGAATTATATAAAAAAGATAATAACTCTAATGGATTGCAGATCCTCTATTTGTATGGCATCTTTTAAATTAGTGTCATGACACTTTTTTTGGTTTTTAGAAAAAACCTTGTGACAAGCCTCAACATGTATTAAAGGGGAAAGATTTTCCACAGCAATCTATCCCATTGCAATGGATGCACCTTAGAATAAAGCTTCTCCAAAAGGGTGCAAGAAGACAAATGCTGTCCTGTTCCTTACTATAAAATACTTTAATCTTCTGCAGTGCATTGGATGATTTGTATTTTACTGGAGGTTGCTAGTACATGAAAACAATCCCAGACAGATGGATAAATAGATGGAACAAGGGCGTTTTCCTGTGGCATCCACGCCCTTGCAAATATATATATATAATCAGGATTATTACAGTTTCCTCTCTCGGGTGTAGTCTGCACTGACAGACTACAGTTGTAGCGCCGTCGTGCGTGCATAAAAAACTACAGTAACCAGTTTACCCCGCGAAGTTCAGTCATCCGCATTTTTTCTGGATGATGTGCGCAGAAAAATAGGGCGTTGTGGAGACTCCCTCATTCATTCGCAGAGAAAACTCTTGTTCTTAAAGACGCAATGTATCCGTAAGAGAGCTGGGAGGGAGAGAGAGAGAGAGAGAGAGAGTGGGGGGGAAAAAAGCGTTTTGACTTAATCCGAGTCAAAGAGCAGGTTAGGTTAGCCCCAATGTGCGCAGAGAGTAGGCTCTGCGTAAAGACCCGCAGACTCCAGTGATACGCTCAAATTTGACAGTGACTACTTTTAAAGCCGCCCAGTCTTCAGACCTCTTAGATCGCACACGCGTGCAGCTCATTAGGAGTTTGATTAAGAGCTAAATCGATCTCTTGCGCACAATCAGGAGAAAGTGACATTTCCCAGAGTTGTTTTATTTTTTTTATTTTTATTTTTTTTCTCCCCTTAACAGCAGCAGCCTGTTTTTGAGGAAGAGATGGCAAAGTTCTTCCGAGCTGCTATCATGGGTCCACCAGGATCAGGGAAAGGCACGATATCCAAGAGGATTGCGCAAAGCTTTGGCCTGCAATATCTGTCCAGTGGCCACTATCTGCGAGAGAGCATAGCGGCAAACACAGGTAGGATACATGTGTACATGTGCTGAAGCCCAAACGTCAATATTGTGGTGTCAACAGGAAGAACATGCCTGCAGAAAAAAAAAAAAAGTTGGTGAAGCGCGTCATTTTCTGCGCTGCGTGTTTTTATGTTTCACGGTCCTCATGTTTCCCCACTCTTAAGAGCTCTCTGATTGTCAACAAAATGTAAATATAACGGAGGGAAGTTTCAGGATGAAGCGTGTGAACATGTTTGTGCTTCCTTTAAGCTCATTTGATAAAAAAAAAACCCCTTCAGCCCCCAAAACTCCACAATGCCAAGAATTCCAAAGACTGCAGTTTTTATTAGATTTGTGTCTGGTGGAGTTTACTTCCACAACTGTCGAATAAGGTTTTATTCCACGTTTAAGTTTTCACCATTATCATTTCCTCAAATCTCTTAAACCGCTGGTTGCTTCTCTCTTAACTTCCTCATTATAGCAAAGCAACTGGAATCAATTTAAATCCCAGCATGTGCCAAGCCCATGTATACTGACAATAAAGTTGAGTTCAGTGCAGAGAGCTGGAGTGAAGAAGCCTGAGTGCTTGGCCAACTGAAATGTTTGAATAAGGTTATGACTTGCTGGATAGACTAAACCATTTTCCAAGGTTTTCTGTACTTTATAAAATCAGTGAATTCAAGAGGCCTGTTTGTGTGAGGAACTGTGCCCTGGCACCAGCATTTCTGTAATTATCCACAGTCGGCCCCAGCGTTTCCAGTGTAATTTAAAAAGAGTAAGATGGGAACAGCTACTTATGTTTGCAGGGATGGCAATTTAGGTCAAATACTTTGGATCCAACAGTACATGCCTTGCCTTTGTTTTTCTGCTTTGAACTTGAAATCCGGGAGCAACAGCAGGCAAGCATAGTCTATCTTCACCTGTGTTTTGTGTATCAGAGGCAGGGCTGCTGGTGAAGAGCTACGTCGAAAGAGGCATGCTGGTGCCTGACCATGTGATGACCAGGCTGATGCTGCCCAGACTGGAGCAGCTGAGCGGCCACAGCTGGCTGCTGGACGGTAAGACAACAGTGTTTCCGTTACAGTGTCTACGCTTTAAAACTTAATTCTACTAATGCATTTGGAAAAATAAAACAGCTTTGCATCTGTCTTGATCATGTCTAGTGAGGGAATGTGTTCTTAATAATGCAGTGTCATGGCAGTGGTAGGAGCTGCCAGCCATCCCTTATATCTGATTGGCCGCCACAGGTGCCACCCCCAAAGGCCGGGCCATCAGGCAAGCTTGTTTTCTTTTTTTTCTCTGCGTTTTGAGAAACATGACCATAAAGTACCATATGCCCCCTTTACTTCAGTGTGAGGCCGTGGTAAAGTGAACTCTCCGTTATCCTACATCTGTGAGTAATTAGTGCTCTGAGGCGTTGAGCCCACTGCCAGCAGCTCCTGACTGTTACTCAACTTACAGTAGTCACAGGTGGTTCGCTTCAGATTCAAAGGAAAGAGTCCCACAAAAGCAAGTTTAGATTTTTGCGTCAGCAGGGTCAAGCAAGTTCCCTGTACTCATTTGATCTCTTTTGCAGTTTATGATTTCATCATACTCAGTGCCAAACATCAGTCTTTATGCCAGACTTAAGCAAGGAAATGTTAAAATGTTTGTCTTATGATGGATCAGATCACTGTGGTGTAACACTACCAGCAGTTCTATCACATACTACATGTCAGCATGTTGATATTTTTTGTGAATGGATTACATAATGATTTGCATATTCATGGAATTCTTATGTAATCCATTCACAAAAATTAACAATGTACATATTAATGTAACACTGGCATGAAACTAAAGCCAAAACCATTCTCTCTTGTTGCTATGCTCTGATCTGAAATTCAAATACCTCAAGTAGCAGAAGCAGGAGTTTCACTGTTTCCGAGTGATCAATCGGCAGATCGTTTTTGTTTTTTTTTTGAGGTTAAAAATTAGCTACCATCGTCCAGAGAGATGCCAAACATTGATGAGACCAGCGAGTGAGCATTAAACACATTTAAACCTTGAAACACGACCAGTAAACAAATAATTGAGCAAGAGAAGAGGGAAGGCAAACAGAGGTTCTGCACACACACACACACACACACACACGTGCCTCCCTGAATCCTCTCAATCATGTTTATCTCATGACTCCGATAGGCAGAGTTATTAGCGACGGCAGGAGGTTGGTAGAATTCACAATTTAGAGTTTTCAAATGTACATGCTATACTTGTTTCTTTCACCTTCCCACATGATAAGAAGATATCTCCTCCAGAAGTCTCTCTCTCTTTCTGGCGCAACCTTTGATTGGTGGCATCCTGTCACTCATTTGTGGGCAGCATGATACTTTGTTGGTTAGAGAAATTTCACAATGCTTTATCGACCAGACAAAGGAACAAGCCAGTTTCCACTCTAACGCAAAAGGAACCAATGAACTGAAGACGAGCCCAAATGCACGCATGTCGAAATGAAAGTTTAAAAAAAAAAAGTGTTTTTGAGAAATATAAGGAACCTACATGAAGAGTGAGCTCGCTATGTGAGCTAACGCATCCCATGTGTACTTGAGAAAGACACTGAACACTCACTGACTCCAGTGGCAGTATCCTGTCGGTCACCTTGACCTCTGACCTCCAAGTGGAGAGAGGTGGAGGACTATGGTCGGCCCTGTCAGCCATTCTGTTTCCATTGCGGTCTAGGAGCCATCAGCCTAGACTGTGACGTTTACTTGGAGCGTGTCAAAACAACAACAAATAGCGGTTAGTCCGGTTCTATGAGCATGTAGAAAATAGAAGCCTGTATGGTGGCTCTTATGTTGGATATGGTGGTGTTCAAGAGGTGAACACTGCTGCTCTATGAGGACATCAAGAAGGCAGAAAAATGGCATTTGTCATCCTGTACGATTTAAACCAATCACCACTGAGACCTGCACAGTATTTTATGTTGTAGGGCCAGGCAGTTCTCCACTGAATGTGAACCTGAAAGAAGTTCTGCACAGGATGGTCTTGTGATCTGAACACATTTAAAGGTTCAGGCCACTCTAAAACACCTAATGTGTCCCTGCAATGAAAACCATAAATTTACTGTACAAGTCTGGAATAGAAGCTTAGACGAAATACTACAGCAACTAAGTCGGTCAGTCGGTTTCTCTGTTGGTCCAGACTGGTCTCCCGACCTGTCCCTCTTCCTGCACCAAGAAGTTGAGATGTTTTGGTTTTTTTAAATATTGAAATACTTCAACTAATAGTCATAGATGGATTGCCATGTGTATGCAACGGATTGCACATACCTTGGTGATCATCAGCAGGTCAAAGTGTTCACTTTTCAAGCCTTGAAATATGGTAAAATATTCATATTCTCATAGGTTAATCGTAGCAACTGGACTTGCTTGAGTTTCTTAAAGACGTTTCACTTCTTATTCAAGACGCTTCATCAGTTCTGACTGACTAGTTGGGAGTTCCAGATACTTATATCCTTATGGACCCATTAACACTTGAGTTTCAGTTTCAATTGGGGGTTTGTGGCTCCTCCCCCTCGTTGTGCGAGTTGTTCGTGCTCCCCCCTGCCACAGTGGGGTTCCTTAAGGTCTTTTGTGGCTGAATTTGGTTTCCTCTTCCTACGGGGGAGAGATCTTAGGACTGAAAGAGTCCTAAGTCCTCCTAACCTTGATCTGGATGACTGAGAATCTTCAGACATAAAATATTCATACAACTCCTCAAAACAAACTGAAATAACGTTACTGAGCCTAACATCTAGCGCCATCTTCAGGTCAAATTTTCTATCTGTCCCATATTATTATATTATATATATTTTTTAAAAAAGCAACAATTTCCCTGAGGTTTCTACCAAACTGATCAATAAAGTTCTATTCTATTTAGTTTTTTAGCTTTAAAACAAATTTTCTCAGCTGTATGAAAACATGTTGGCATGCAAAGTAATTCAACTAAAAAAGGCGACTACGGTAAACCTGTCAAACATCGGTATGTTTGTGTTTCCATTATTCACATAAGTAATTTATAAAGTGTCCAATCACTGTACAAGTCATCTCAGGCCACTTTACAAGGTAAGATATTAACCCAGAGACCTGGAGAAACACAAGCTGAGCTACACTTAGTGACAGTGGGGAAGAAAACTCCACTCTAAAGGTACCATAGTGGGCCTCACATGTCCCCACAGTGTGCCGCACAGTTTTTTCTCAGCTCCAAATACTGCAAAGATGCTTCATTTCACCATGACTGTATAACTCGTGGTGTTTCTAAATGGGGTTGTTTTGCTCTGAAAACCAATGAGCTGCTTCTGTTCCTGCCCCCCGTTAGGAAGAACACTGTCTGTGTCGTAGCTGGATTGGTGAGTTTCCTAGTACCTGCTTACTCGCTTGTAAAACTAGGGGCGAGGACTGGCAGAAGTAAATGTCTTCATATCTTAACAGCTTTTATTTTACACCTCCAAGTTTATACCAGCCACAAAACACAATAAAAATGGATTCTCACCACTCAGGACCTTTTTAACAGGGAGAAGTCTCTGCCTCAACCATAAGTGTAGCTTCACAGAGCTGCTAGTGTGACTGTAAGGGCCTGTCTTCTTGTTGCTACTGGTGGTTTATTCAGGCTGTGTAACTGACAGCTTTGTTTTCACAGTAAGTTCATTCACAAGTGCATAATCCAGTTATTATGTCATAAATCATTTCACTGGAAAACTGGAAACGGTGTCAGTCCAAGTTCACCCTCTGTCAGCCACTGATATTGGCAAACTTTTAAACAGGAAATTTCAGAGTGTAAGAGTGTGAAACGGTGGATTATTCCTGCTTTGTAAGTCTTCCTCATGGTGCTGATTTATACATAATCTTGGCACGTATGAATTCAGTTTTAAACGTACAGTCGTCCTCAAACGTATTCATACCCTCCCATTAAAGAAGGAAAAATACAGCTGTCACTGAAATACGCTGAAAATGACAAAAGTAATAATAAATAAAAATTTTATGAAAATCATGACATTGCTTTTGAATTGTGGTTCAACAGAAATATAAACTGATGATGGGACCCGTAAACTAATATTTTATTGAACAACCCTTTGAGCCAATCACTGCAATCAAGTGTTTTCTGTAACTCTCAAATCAATTTTGGCCCACTTATTTATTATTACTTTTTTTCATTTTCTAGTTATTTGAGTGACTATTGTGGATTTTGCCTTTTCTTTAATGGAAGGGTATGAAAACATTTGAGGACGACTGTAGCTGAGAGTTAAAGTAACATACCAGTGTATATGACTGTCTGTCTTTTCCTGGTTGCCGATGCCTCACACGTCCCTCCCTCTCTTCCCTCCCAGGTTTTCCTCGCACACTGTCGCAGGCTCGGGCCCTCAACAATTTGTGTCAGCTCGACTTGGTCATCAGCCTCAACATCCCCTACGAGACCCTGAGGGAGAGACTGAGCGACCGCTGGATCCACCCAGCCAGCGGTAGAGTCTACAACATGGGCTTCAACCCGCCCCGAGTGAAGGTGTCAGAAATCTGGACGTGACAGTATAGTTAGATTACGACACTATATGCAGCAAAGAGGAAAATGAATGTGTTGCTTCAGCGGGGTTGTCGAAATGAAAGAGTGAAAGCAGATGAGGGATTGTGTGTTTACTCACTACTCCGCCCTTGTGCGGGACAGCAACACTCTTGCTGCCCGTTGGTTCACTTTTCTAAACTCCTAGTTACCAGATTCACAGATGTTAAAACAGATTACACCACAAATGCCGAACATATAAGATAAACATGATAAACTCTGACATTTACAAAAGAAAACATGTCCAATATGCAACTTACAGTAGTGTTAGGTGGAAACATGAAGCTACCAGTGCACAGTGTTCCAGATAGTTTCAGTTTAAAGTGAAAAATAAATGCACAGAATTAATTTTGAGTTTTTCAACAAGGGAGAAAAAGAACTTGTAGCATGTTTCAACTATTTAATTTAACTTTGATTATGGAAAAAAAAAACATGAAACGCAAATGATTATTCATAGGATAGATGTTAATAATGTCTAAAACTCATGTGGAAAGCACATTTAAACAATACAAATTATTTCAAGCATAAATTATTGCACTAAAAGTCATATTGTGAAAATAAGTTTGGTAGCACTAGAAAAGAGGATATGGTGATAACGGTGCATTATGTTGACTATAACATTCAAGCTGGTTGCACTTCATATATAATTAATATGCGAGCGCCTTAAGATCAATGCATGGATATTAATGTTGATCCTCTAAATGCAGTGTGCAGGCAATTTAGTTGTTTTATTATTTATTTTACTGAGCTGTGACGTAATCCTTTAGCTGTAAGTTACCAGTGTCTTGAGTTTACCTTTTTGTTGCATTGTTGTGACCTTGCCTTGCCCCCCCCTCAGGGCAAAGACGATGTCACCGGTGAGCCGCTGATTCAGCACGACGACGACAAGCCCGAAGCTCTGATGGCCAGACTGAGACACTACAAAGACGTGGCGAAGCCGGTCATAGACTTGTACAAGTCAGTAAATGCTTCACTTTTATGATGCACACTGGTTTTTACATGACAACAACCATGTTCTCTAAAGAACCACAAATGCTTTGGTGCATTTTCTGCAAGCAGCAACATATAAAAATCAGAATCAAGCTGAATTGGGAAAGACAATTCATCCATCCATTATCTATACACCGCTTAATACTCACTCGGGTCGCGGGGGGCTGGAGTCTATCCCAGCTGACTCAGGGTGAAGGCAGAGGACACCCTGGACAGGTCACCAGTCTATCACAGGGCTACACTTAGAGACAGACAACCAAGCACACTCACATTCACACCTACGGGCAATTTAGAATCATCAATTAACCTCAACATGTTTTTGGACTGTGTGGGAGGAAGCCGGAGAACCCGGAGAGAACCCACGCTGCACGGGGAGAACATGCAAACTCCACACAGAAAGATCCCGGTGGCCTCACCGGGACATGAACCGGCGACCTTCTTGCTGCGAGGCAACAGTGCTAACCACCGAGCCACCTTGCAGCCCTGAAAGATAATCTACCAGAATAAAAATCAACTGGTTTTAATATAACTTTGAAGTATTGTTGTAATGTTATTATTACAGGTAAATGAGATGTTGACACTGAAAAGCAGTGCATTCTTGTTCAGTGTTGCACACAGACAATCAAAGTCCAGTGTCAAACAAGAAAACAGATGTCAAAAGAGATTGCTTCAGTTTTTTCACTTCTAGAAATTTTGAAGCTTTTCTTAGATGTCACGTATGGTTCTCTGAGATAATTACATTGGTTGCAAATGATTTAACATACCTATTTATAACTAACCTATTTAAAGGGCAACTGCTTTTGTAGCCCCAGAAGAATGTGGGTCAAGTGTGATTTTCTCAAATATTAAGTAGTGGCATGAGAGTCCAAAGTCCGCAAGCCTGAAAATTAAAAGAATCTGTAGAAAAATGTTAGAAAAATGCAAGGGTCACCTCATTTTAGTCGCCTGCTCCTGACCTCTGCTTCAGCTTTGAGGTTGCATTAGCTCCTGCCTACGTGACACACCTGAGTTATACTGTGGACATGTCAGGAGCTTTGTGGGGCTTTGTGCACAGACTAGAAAAGTCGATTCTACTCCATCCATCCATCATTTATTTAAATTTTAAACTCTCTTTTGTGAGATCAACAATGCTCTAGAGGAGGAATGCTAACTTGTTGGACTCTTTTTAACATCTAGAGACTATAAAAACTGCATCCAAAGCCTGTTTTAATTCTTATTTGTTCACCCTTCTTGTTTCCTTCTCACTCAGGTCTCAAGGAATCCTGCACTCATTCTCTGGTACAGAGACGGACCGGATTTGGCCTTACATCAACTCTCTCCTCAACACCAAGATGCACACACAGCCATCAGATGCTTGCCAAAGCCAGACACCCTGACACTGCTCTGAGAGAGAGAGAGAGAGAGGCAGCCACGGAGACAGGAGGAGGAAGGAGGAGGAAGAGGAAGGAGGAGGGAGGAAGGAGGAGGCAGGATGACATCTTTTCATGCTGGCCTCATGTCAGCTTGGAGCTTCCTCGTTAACGGCGAGGTTTCGAAAAATGGACTAGGACACTGTTCAGCACGTGTGTGATCCAATCACTAGTTGGTTTTCCAAATGAATGGTTGCATGCAAATATTTCAGGAGCTTTATACTGAAGATTGTGACGAATTCAACATGATCGCAAAAAAAATGCTCACATCCTGCAAGGCAATATCAACACGCATCATTTTTTTTTTTTTGTAAATCAGAAGCACTTATTTTCACATTTGACTTTTTGATTTTCAGTTTATTTTTTCTGTTTTCGACCTGTTCATTGTGTAGATTGAATAATGAATCAGGGATTCTCTTTATAGTAACAAAACTACAGAGCTGATGGATCAATGGAAGCCAGACATTGCGAGGTTTGGTCACTCAGAGCATTGAATACATGTTTACTGTAAAGAAAGTAACATGCTAGTCAGAGCAAACATGGGTAACGCTTCTTAAAAAATCTGATATATATAGTTTTTTTTCTTCTAACAATAACAAACACTATCACATTTTACTGCCTCTATAAATATACTGTGTGGGTTTTTGCCATTTTTGCCATAACTTCACAACTGTAGCTTTCACTGTTTTGAAAACGCACAAATTTCAGTCTCGCCACAACCATAACCCAACCCGTTCAGCATGGTATCACATCTTAAACGAGCTTCGACAGATCATCCTTTGGGTACTTTTTTTTTTTTTTCCTCCTCAAACTAGAAACCTGAAACCACTTGCTTGCTGGGTCACCTGCAAGTCACGATTTCATAAAGTGGTTTTCAGCTCTTCAACTTTATCAGCGCAGCGTTTCTACAATATATCCATCACATACACAGACAGACCATTTGCACTGTATAAACTGCTATTCTTTACTTTAATGCTGGAATGCTGCCGAGTTTTGTAAGAGTTTTTGGGCGCGGTACAAGCAGGCCTCGCCGTCGCTCCGCGTCACACCGGGGCTGGGATGAAGACCGACGCCTTCGATGTTGTTAGATTCCTTTAAATATAAGACTGCCTTGAGATTTATGTCATCAAAACATTATATTTTCGTTAAATTGTCATTTTGTGTGCAGCGTTTGTTCAGCTATAGAATACTGTTGTATGATAACTTTAGCAAATAAGAGGTCACGTTTATGACTCTGACCAGGATGTAAAGGTGTTTTTTGTTTTTTCCTTCCAGATTGTTTGAATATAGAAATCAGTTATCGGATGAACTACTTGTAAAATGTCCACCTTTGCTTTGCAGCTTTTTATTTTTTATTCTGAGAAGTGATAAAGCTTGTCATTGCCTCAAGCACACTAGCGACCAACATGTGCAATAGAACAACCAAGACCAAACAGGATGTTTTTTTTAGTTCTGGCAACACTGACATTCCAGATTTACAACTTTCTCGTCAGTTTTGTATCACCTTAATTGATTATAAAATAGTGTGAATTCAGGGATTGGCCATGGGCAACACATATGGAAAACATTTTCCATTAGGTTTTCAGTGATTTTGTGTATTTTCCTTATCTGGGGGTCAAAGGTTATCGTGTGTTGCATGCTGTACATTAGATTGTGAGGTATTTTGAGTTGACTCAACCAAGATGGGAGACCGAGGAAGAAGAAACCGAATCTCAGCAGCAGAAGTGTGACGTCTATTGATGTTGATTTGATAAACACGTCTGGAGAGTCTGTGGAGAGCAGCTGATTTACTCTGTGGTTTCTGCTGCGTCGACTCTATCGCTGGATGCTCGGTGTGTTGTTGTCGTCGGGTGAATGGGTGCGATGCGAAAGCGTTAAACTGTACATAACCACAATACACTGCTGTTATGTAACACCAGTGATTTTTTTTTCTCCCCTGCCCTGTTCATACCATGCTGGCTACACATATTACATTCCAAGAACAATAAAAACAAATATTTTCCCATGCCTGCTTCCATTGTCTGTGTTTTTCATCTAATACTTGTTTTGCAACATTTTGCACCTACTTCTCAGACAGTTTATTAGTTTAGGGCCAGACAGCATTTCACTAATTCACACTAAGGTGGTTATAGACATGATCTCTGCACGTAGGAAGCTTCAATATTTCTTTCCAAGAAACCAGCAAACACCAAAGTTGCCTTTCTGTCTTGCAAACAGACAAAATAATGGAAATGCTTTGCCCCTCCCTTTCGTTGCTCCTTGATCTTTCAAATCATGTGAGAAAAACAGGAAGCAGCAGGAGGGTGTGCAAACTTATGCACAAAAGCAGTGGTGGATATTTAAAACATGCAGTGGAAAACAGACACACACAGGCAGGCAGGCGTGGATCTGCATCTCCTCCCTTCTTGTCTAATCCTGTCGGATCAGTAAATAAAGCCCATGTGCGTTAGAGCTTGGGTGAAACTCCTGCTCCACTTTCACGCATTACAATCTCATCTTCTGTGTTTACCTTTGACAGGAGGTGCAGGGCAGCTTTTGCATGCGAGAACCATCACAAAAAGGCAATATTATCAATGACAGTGTGTCCAAAACCTGAAATGCAGCACAAGGGGTGACTGGCAAATGTTTTTTTTTGGGGACCCCATCTAGTTGTTTAGAGTCCACAGTTTTAAAAAATGAATACATTTAATACTGGAGCAACCACTAGGGTGGATTTTTTTTTCTAAATTACTGCAGTTCTCCAAAGAGGTTTTCTTCAGCACATTCCCGTTTCTGAACTCCACTCCTGGTTTTCGTGTTCCAGGACGCGCCGACAGACGCAGTTTCCACTGAGCAGATCCGTACACATCCTCGCCGCTGCGCTCTCCTCGTTTACGCACATCCACACCTTCTACAGATCTACCAATCGCCATCGCAGGACCGTGTTTGTTGATCATACGCCAAAATGTGATTATACGATGATGCTGTTGCCCGGTGCAGCCATCTGTGATTTTTTATTTTTTTTCCCCCGACAGGTGAACTCCGAGCCACGTAAGGAAACCCCCTGACAGGGACGGCGCGTCTCGTTAGGACGTTTAACGCTTTTGACCTTTGACTGGCAGCGAATGACAAATCAAAGGTCGGTGTGTGTGCGCGGAGTCGGGGTTCAAAGCGCATCTCCAGCACGGCACAACGCGGCGCTCCCGGGAGAATGCTCGAAAGCGCTCTGAAAGGTAAAAGTCATCTCCTGGGTTTTGTCATTTTGATGTGATTCGTGTTTTTGACTGGCTCAGCCTCCCCGTGCGAGGATGGAGAGAGAGAGAGGGAGAGCATCATGATCCGTGTGTGGATGTTACATAATATGAAGCTACCTCTGGAAATTGTTGTGACCACTTCCCCCCTCACGGTGCGTCTCCGCTCGGTGGACGGAAGGGTTCCATCAACATGCACTTGTTCCAGGGAGAAATCTGTTGTTTTTTCTCTCTCTTCCTCTCTCAATTATGAGACAAATGGAGCTAAAATGCCAAACTTGTCTCTGTGCTGTGGGCCTATGTTTGTCTGGATGCGCACAGGAGCATCATGAATGACATCATTTGGGTTATTTTTGTCAGTGGTGTCGATTTTTTTTTTTTTGTACATGTGTCATGATGTGATTTATTCTGCCATCGCTGTGTCTGCATGATTAATGGCATCTACTTGATTAAATGCACAGTGTGAGAGCTGCCACTGTGATTTCAGATGGATTTTTCTGTCAGCTGATGATGTCGGGAATCGCATGTCAGGATACCAGTTAAAGGCGCATGGCACTTTTACGCGCAATCACGTTTAAAAGCCAAATTTCTCAAGTATTTTTACATAATAAAGCAAAGACACAGCCCTGATTTTATTATTATTATTATTATGTGAATGATATGCTTCTTCTATTTCCATCGACAGTATTACCAGAATCACCTGGAGCTGGCTCTATGTTAAGAGGACAGCTCCTCTTTTCCTGTCCAATAACGCAGCGTCACATCACCAAGCGTCACGCACATCACGTGAGCAGCTTAACACGGCTTGGTGTGGCTTCATGTTCTGATCATGAGCCACTGACTCACCTTTTGCAGCAGGATGGTTTGGTGGCAGAGTTTAGTGCATCAACAACACATGCACAAGCAATTTTATGCACACCATATGGAAGAAAGCATTTGTAATCTCTAAAAACTGCAAATGCGCAGGGTTTAAGCCTTTAATGCCAGAGATCTGTAACTAAACAGGTAGGGAATGTGTTTCTTGTTCAGCAGTGTTTCAACAAGATAGATATTTTCTATGCAGCATGGGTGGCTTCATGAAGTCACTACATAGGACAAAAAAAACCCTGGATTACAGGATTTCTTACAGAAGTCTCAAGGACTCGGCCACCAACAAGTCTGCTGTCAAGCAAATCCAGCGGCTGATGCAGCAGATTCCTGGATTCTGCTTTAACTGTTACGAGGATAATCATTAATCCTCAATCTATGCTGAGGAAGATGGTAAAAAAAACCCCCGTAAAAATAGCAAAGCAGCTTCTTTCAGGACAAGAAGTCAGTATTATGTCACAACGATGCCATCAAACAGTTAAAATGGCACTCCGGAGTAGATATAAAAGCTTTAAATGAATTCTTAAAAAAAAGAGTAATGTAAACAAGATCCTGGAAAGTCACAATGAGGACTCCTCCAATGTCATTTAATATTCATCATCGATGCCAAAGTCAATATAAGAGCATGAGAGGCAGGTTTGAACAGGTGCTCGGTTTGTTTTGTACATAAAGGTGTCTTAGAAAAAACCTGCCCTCAATATCACTACAGGTCGCTGAGCCAAGTGCTTCGTTAGCATTATTTCTGGCATTTACTTATTGTTGTGAGTCAGTCACCCATATTTATACAACAGCTGCCCCACGTCCATGAAGGTTAAACTGAGATCCATAATACAGTATCTAAAAATGTTTTTGGAATAACAGACAGAGGAGTTTTAACCCTATTCAGGACTTTGGGGGTCTTTTGGACCCCAGGCCATTTGGTTTAGGTGACAGGTATTGTTTTTTTTTATTTTTGAAGATTTGTTTTAAATGTAAAAAGAGGGACATTTGTCATGCATTTGGAACCAAAAATATGTCAACTTATCAGAACATTTATTCAACATAGTATAAAAGTCTATAATGAAAACCAATAAATATTTTGCACATATTCTTTCTTGGGGTCCAATGGACCCTGAAAGACCTTCTACGTATGGCAACATGAAAGTCCTTAATAGGGTTCATGCAAATAATGCTATACTATGAATACAACCGTTGTGTTTTTCAAAGCTCTTGCTTATAATGCTGCACCCAACAATCGAGGGGTTCAGTGCCAAAACGAGCCAAACCATAAAAACTCTAAAGTTGAGTTTCATGTTTTTTTGATAAGTGTTTATGGTCTGGGCTGCAAGGTGGATCGGTGGTTAGCACTGTTGCCTCGCAGCTAGAAGGTCGCCAGTTCATGTCCTGGTGGGGGCATCTGGGATCTTTCTGTGTGGAGTTTGCATGTTCTCCCCGTGCAGTGTGGGTTCTCTACGGGTTCTCCTACTTCCTCCCACAAGGTCCAGAAACATGTTGAGGTTAATTGGTGATTCTAAATTGTCCGTAGGTGTGAATGTGAGTGTGCTTGGTTGTCTGTCTCTAAGTGTAGCCCTGTGATAGACTGGTGACCTGTCCAGGGTGTCCCCTGCCTTCACCCTGAGTCAGCTGGGATAGACTCCAACCTCCCCGCGACCCTAGTGAGGATTAAGTGGTGTATAGATGATGGATGGATGTTTATGGTCTACTAGTTCTTGGTGAAGTGGTCCAACCAACAGCCCACTAGTAATGTCACAATACGACTTTGAAGTTTGGCTCATAATGGTTTTGGCATGAAAATTTCGTGGCAAACTGGGCCAAGCCACAGGAACTGGTAACCATCATATCGTAGTCGCAGGTAGTCGCACGATTCAAGATGGCGGACAGTGTGACCTTAAGCCTCGTAGGTAAGGTAAAGTAAAAACTTCAAGCATCTATTTCTACCCCATGGTCCTCAAAGGTATCTGTAGTTTCATGTAAACTCTTCAATGTTGTTTAGCAAGACAAACCTTGAATCATTTTTTTTTTTCTCAGAAAGTAGAAAATGTGGTATAGTCCACTTTGGTACTCGGCAAAACGCAAAATTTAAACTTAAATAAGTCATCACAAAGTAGCTGTTTCTATTTCTGGACAGCATTGAAACATATTTGGATGCACATAATGACTCCTCCAACAACCGTGATTTTATTTTATTTTTTATTTTTTTAAAGCAATACAAAATTTGGCCCCTATTTTTCTATAAACCTAGTAAATGTGGTTTGGCCCACTTTGGCACTGACACTCTCAATTATTTCAGTATCAGTCAATCAGATGATTATTTTTTCCAAATATTCAATTAAAATGTGTTAAAAATGCCCATTACATCTTACCCGAGACCCATTTTCTTACTTGATTTGACCAAAAAAACACTTAAGATGAATTCACTATCAAACTAAGAAAAGCCAAAAGCCAACTGTTTCATTCTGAGAACCTTGAACAAGTACATGTTAAACATTTATGCACTGTGAGAGTTTTTTTAAAAATTACCTTTCTCTAAATCATTTTTTAGGAATTATTCGTTTTTTTAATCTCACTTTTTATTGAGTATATACACTTAAAATAGTGTTTTTTGTGATATCTAAACCGCTGCTGCAACACTGCAATTTCCCCTTATGGGATCAATACAATCAATACTCCATCCATCCATCCATTATCTATACGCTGCTTAATCCTCACTAGGGTCGCGGGAGGCTGGAGTCTATCCCAGCTGACTCAGGGTGAAGGCAGGGGACACCCTGGACAGGTCACCAGTCTATCACAGGGCTACACTTAGAGACAGACAACCAAGCACACTCACATTCACACCTACAGACAATTTAGAATCACCAATTAACCTCAACATGTTTTTGGACTGTGTGGGAGGAAGCCGGAGAACCCAGAGAGAACCAACGCTGCATGGGGAGAACATGCAGAAAGATCCTGGTGCCCCCACCAGGACGTGAACCAGCGACCTTCTTGCTGCGAGGCAACGGTGCTAACCAACAGCCCCAATCAATACTCAAAGATCGATTAACATAATATAACCACATTGGAATTGACTTTGCAATGGCTTATTTGATGTATGTTATGAACAGTTGTTTGCTCACCTCACTGAGATCCAGACTTCCTTTGCAAGAGAGAGAGAGCTAAAAACAGTAGAGAGAAAGAAAGCAACAACATCAGACGAACAAAAGCACAGAACATACAGAGAGCGTGTTTTATCCTCATGTGCAAACCTTTGATCTTGCACTGACCTGGCAGAGAGCATGAAGTTTGTGCTGCACCTGCTCGCTGTGTCCTCAGCATGCAGGGCATCGAGCGCTGAGCATTGGTAGGCACGGTTAGGAACGAGACAGGAAGCTCCTTTTTGCGACAATGCAGCGGCAGCACGTTGCGTCCGGTTATGGCGGGGGTATCGTTCCTCTCTTTTGGACATTCCGTTCCCGCTGTGCTTTGAGCTCCCGTCTGCTCTCCTAAAAGAGTTTCCCAGGCTCATGTCCTCTTTTCAGAACCATGCAGGGTTTCTGTTGCCAGGGGACAAGGCCCAGGAAGGAAGCATGCCATCGCTGGTCAGTGTTTTGTCCTGCATGCACTCGGGGTCATAACACAAAAATCAGACTTAAAGTGGCAAATTTGGAGCTAAAATTGCAAATCTGCTGGATGTTATTGACATCACAAGGAGGCTATTGACATCCAAGGTTGCTGTTAAGTCGAGAAGAGACTGAGAAAATTCAGAGTGAGTTTCCTTGTTCTGACAAAGCATGGTGCTGTTGTCTTACAGTGCTGATGGCAAGGCTCCCTCTTATTTTAATCTGATATTGTCACAAGGCCAGGGGTCTTTGTTCATTTTTAGTGCTGGACTCAAATGAGAAATTTGCTCTATTATGGTCCCAGACTCATTATTTGGATCTTATTTATACAAAAGAAAGCAGGTCGTAGCAGGGAGGCTTTGTAAATTAACTCAGCAGTTTCTTGCAACTCTGGGGATTTTAATGATTTAAGCGAATGACACTTAAAACTTAAAAACACACTTTAAGCCTTTTTAAATACAAACAGTCATGGTGATTTCAGACATCACATGAATAATGTGTATCTGACTTGCAAAAATGTTCAACGGTAACTGAAAATGATATTATTCATAATCAGAAGTTTAATCATTTGAGTCACCTTTAAAGTAAAGTTTCCATAAAACAGAGTGTTTTCTACTTTTAACATCTTATTGCAAGTCTGATATCTCTGGGATTTTTTTTTTTGTCATATTTGGTTCGAATCAACAACTTAAAGACATGAATGCTCACACATTGTGATGGGCAATTTTTTTTCCTCACAATTTTCAGACATTTTATAGATATGAATTAAAAACAAATAAATAAAATCAGCAGATTCTTAGATTATGCAAATAATTTCGATCGCTTCCGAATGCTGATTTTGGAAATTTACAATTTTACAAAATTGCAATTGATGCAGATAATATTCAGAAATATTACTAACACATGCATAATTCTAACTGGACGTGTATAAATAAAAAGAAGAAGATCTTTTTCACTCATTTCCTAAATGGGCATATCAGAAAGTGTAATTGCATTAAAGGTTACAGACTTTAACTATAATATTTTAATGGCTACACTACTAATAAACTGAGTTTAATATATCTGCAGCACCATTATTAAAGCATTCATGCTTTGGAATCAGTATCCAACACTGATATGCATAATGTGAGGGTTTTTTGGTTTTTGTGCATACTTTCAAAATAAAATCCTCATACAGCCATTATGATTCCAGACATCACATGTTTTCTACTTTGAACATCTTATTGTATTGCAAGGTTGATATATTTGGAATATTTTTTAGTCGTGGTTGGTCCAAAGGAACAACTTACGCTCACACATTGTAATGGGCCAATTTTTTTTTCTCACAATTTTCGGACATATTATAGATATTAATTTTTTAAAAATAAAATAAAATCAGCAGATTATTAGATATTGGAAATAATTTTGATTGCTTCCAAATGTCGATTTTGGAAATTGACAAATTTACAAAATTGCAATTAATGCAGGTAATATTCAGCAATATTATGTATAATAAGATGCACAGGAGAACATTTCATTCCGTAGGATAATTCTACTAAAAAAGATCTTTTTCACTAATTTCCTAAAGGGGTATATAAGAAAAAGTAATTACAGTAAAGGTTAGAGACTTAACTATAATATTTTAGGGCCTGCACTACTATTAAACTGACTTCAACATATCTATTCATGCTTTGGGATTATTCACATAGGGGAGTGTGGTGCTCAACACTGATATGTATAATTTGAGTTTATTTTTATTTATTTTTTTTGTTGCATCTTTTCAAAATAAAATCCTCATTGGAGGACCTTGGAGGGGGGGACATACAGGCTGGGCACAACTCCTGATTGGAGCATGTGAATAATGGATGCAGCAGTAACATTGGAGGAGCGTGAGTTGGGTGGATTTCCCTTTTACTCTGTAGGGGACTGAGCAGCTACAGCAGCAGCAGCTACAGCAGCAGCGTCGTAGTAAAATGCGGTGCTGAGAAAAAAGAGGAGGCAGAAACAGAGAAGCGAGGGAGGGAGATAGAAGGAGAGAGATAGAGAGAGAGAGCAGACCACCCGGCACAATTGTTCATACCTCAGAAAAACAGAGGAGAGCGGTCGTCCTCTCCTCCTGCTCGGACATGTGGTGCACCCAGCAGCGGCGGGTCTAGTAGCGGCTCAGGCGGGCGGTGGAGGAGCGGCGGAGCGGCGGAGCGGCGGCGGCGGCTAGCCCACTTCTTTTGTCTTTAATTTTCCTCCCGTTTTTTTAAAAATATTTTTTGTATTTTTTTGGTGTGTGCGTCCTTCGGTAATGAGCCTGCTGGGGGCCTACAAGAAAAAGACCAGTTACGATGGCTATGAATCTTTGCAGTTGGTCGATAGCGGCGGAGATAGCTTCAGCATCGGCAGAGGGAGCAGCGGCGGCGGCGGCGGCGGCGGCGGCAGCGGCGCACTCGGAGGCTCCATAGCGGCCACCCTTGGACCGAAGGCAGGCCCGCTGAGAGAGGAGGACTGCAGCACCATGGACAGCTCAGGTAAGAATCCTCGCCGCCCCCGGATACGCTCGCGTGGCGATTGTGTGGTTGTGTGGAGAGGGAGATGTTGGCGACTTTTTACGCAGCGGCCTGCGCCTGACAGCGGTGGACAACAGGAGGGCTAACAATAGTCAAAGTATGCAAGGGTGTCCCCCACCAGAGCTCCCAGTGGCTCCCACACCCAACCTCAATGGTTACACTGGGTTGTTTTGTGCAGGCTGCATGTGTTGTGTGTGCTCCTGCATGTGCCATTAGGGAACTCTGACTTATACTTAGAAGTGTCCCATGACATGCAGACATTTATTGAACACATCTATAGTGTTTTACTATCAGGTGCATGGTACATTAAAAATATACAAAACAGGTAAGATTATGCATACATCCATTAATAGACTTTAAATGTTGATGTTAATGTGTGAGAAATAATCACAGAGACCTGAAGTTTAAGAAACACCAAATATTCTCTGTTTAGAAGTTTAATCAAGCGGTTCTAAGTCATTCCCATTAGCCCAGCGTATTCCAGGAAAACAAAACGACATGATCGTTAGTGATGGAAATGCAATAATCCATCTGTTCATCTAATGAGAAGCAAAAGCCCCCACACTTGTTACTGGATTTAATCATATTAGATCCTTTGTTGTGACACTTCAATTCTGATCTTGGTTTAAAAAAAATAAAAAAAGGGCCCTGCATAACTTTGTACAAAGTTCCGTGCTGATGATATTACTAGAGCTGCTGCAACCATTGTTGATGTCTTGACTAACCGCTGTAGCTTCTGTCGCTGCTTTTATTGCACATGTTTGGCTCAATCAGTAAGAGATTACTGAGCAGTGGTCTTTAACATGCATGTTCTGGTGACATAGATGCAAAATCTAAACAAGATAGGTCGGTTATACCATCATATGTATATTCTGTGACTTATTTTTCCCTCAGATCCACAGAATAGAAGAAGAACAAAGTGTTTTCTCTAATGTTGATCTTAACGAACAGCTTGTTTTTCTCAACTCAAACTTACAAAATCATCCCCTGTGTTTATCTTAAATCTCCACGAGTTTCCACTACAGGAAACTACTACTCCAACTATGAATGCTCGTATTACGACGTAATAGCAGTAATTATAAAATATGCAGTGAATTAGGGCCTAATAAAGGGAAGTCTGTGAAGCGAGGTGTGTGTCTGTGTGCAGCCTGGTTCTGCCCTGTGTTCACCTCACTGCAGTGCTCTGTGGAGTCAGCCAGCCTCCAGGGACGAACATTTGTGTGAAACAAAAGGAGCTGGATGAGGAGGGTTGGGAGGGTCAATGAGGAAAGGGGATTGTGGGTGGGGAAGAGGAAGAAGCGGAGGGGTGGTGGTGGTGGTGGGGTGGACTCCCGTGTCAGATGTCTGTCTGGGCTGCCAGGCCTTACCGACGGTATCTTTTTGATGTGCGTGTGCACCGTTCTGTGTGTGCGTAACCATCTGTCCCACTTCCACAAAGCCGGATATTGAGGGGTAAAGGTTGGCACTCTAGAAGGAGGGAGACACATTCAAACAAGCCATTGATCTTTTTGGCAAAGCCATGGAGCCCCCTGTGATGTTGACGGCCCACTCTGTCTCTCTCTCTCTCGCTCAGAGTGGCTGTGCTTTGGGCTGCTGTAGTACCTGGTCGAGATTGTATCAGAGCCTCCTCTGGTGTCTGCATTAGCAGCGTTTGTCACTGTAGCTGGCTCACTAGTCTGCACACTCCCACATCCATCTGGACTCACACAGAGGCACATGGAGCAGCTAACAGACTGACAGGGAAACAAGCAGGCAGTTCAGGCAGACATGCAGGGGAACATGGACGACTTTAAAAAAAAAAAAAAAAAGAAGCAGACAAACTATGCAGGAGCAAAGGCACGGTTCATTCACACTGTGGACATCATTGATTTGTATTGTACTGAAGCAACACAGGGAGGACAGGAAAGAAGATGGATGTAACAGAGCAGACCCAGCTGGTGTAGACAATAGAAGATGTAAAGAATAAATGGAGAGGTTTATTTAATCTTTGATATTGTTTAGAGAGGATCAACAAGATAAAGAAAACATCGATTATACTGAATATATAATGATGCAGTGAGCCTAATACAAACAAGTTTTCAGTAGCTGGTTTAGATTTCTAAGGTCATGTTTTTCTCAACACACTAATAATATTCTAATAAGGATTTCTTTTAACATACTGTAAAGTAGTGCTGTCATTTATGGTGTAATTACTTTTATTCATGTTTTTTAGGACTATGTACGTTTATGTATAGCAGAAGTGTTATTACAGATGTTGCTCTTGTCTGATAATTCTTAAGCGATGTTTCTGAGCCAACTGAAAGAAAGAAAGCACACTAACCTCACACAAGCCGTCCATTTAATATAAAGAAAAAAAGAACTCAAATTCAGATTTAAAAGTGGCTCTTTTGGGATGCTAAAATGACTAAAAGAAAACATTGATTATACTGAATATATAATGATGCAGTGAGCCTAATGCAAGCAAGTTATCAGTAGCTGGTTTAGATTTCTAAGGTCATATTTTTCTCAACACAAATAATAATGTTCTAATAAGGATTTCATATAACATATTGTGAAGTAAAGCTGTCATGATATTAGATTTTCACTACTCGGGAGTCACCTGGGCTGATGATATTAGTATTTCAGGAGAACAGATATGTACATCTGCAAGAATAATGAAAATCTACGTATTAAGATTTTAACAAAAACTGCAACTGAAAATTTCACTGACATGACTTTTTTTTAATGATGTTTATTCAGCTTTTTAAAAGTGTATCTCTAAGTGTTGATTAGCTGTTACTGATGACTTGTAACCAATCAGACAGTGCTATGAGCAGGGCGGTGGTGACGGGTCACTACTCAGTGATCGTGGCCAAAAGAATTCATCAATCCATCCATTATCTATACGCTGCTTAATCCTCACCAGGGTCGCGGGGGGGCTGGAGTCTATCCCAGCTGACTTAGGGTGAAGGCAGGGGACACCCTGGACAGGTCACCAGTCTATCACAGGGCTACACTTAGAGACAGACAACCAAGCACACTCACATTCACACCTATGGACAATTTAGAATCACCAATTAACCTCAACATGTTTTTGGACTTGTGGGAGGAAGCCGGAGAACCCGGAGAGAACCCACGCTGCACGAGAAGAACATGCAAACTCCACTTAGAAAGATCCCGGGTGTCTTCACCGGGATGCGAACCTTCTTGCAGAAAAAATAATCCTTTTGGTTAAATTCATCTTTGTTTATTGTGTGTGTTGTTCCTTTGTTAGCAGCTACACTTAAAATACACGTGTAGGGAGATGAAGAGTCTGTAATCATAGTTGTACAAAAGCATACAAAAAGAATAACTGCATTTGATGGACAGTGAAAAGACAAGCAGATGAACTGATAAACAAAAGATCCACAAGGCCAAACATCTGCCATCAATATGATGTCAGCTGAAACCAGCTATGATGTTGGAGTTCCAGTCACTGGATTATTTACAATGTAATCATGTTCGTATCATTAACGTAACATCAGATTTTTCATCATGTTTATGCTGGTTCATCACAACGCCTCTATTGTGAAATTGTACCTCTTTGGTCCTGGAACAGCTATTTAAATGAATGAATCTGCAATCAAACTGTCTTAAAAAATCACCTCATGGGATTATTAGAGTATATCAACAGGCCTAATAAAACAAAAAAAATAGGGTAACCAATCACAGCTTATCAGTCCTGGTTTATCTTCCAACTTCAGCCTGATCTTAATATTGCTCAGTTCTCCCAAAGAAATGTTATTCTCCTTTTCTAAGACCTGTCAGTTCCTTTGTTTTGATTTTGATTGATTAAAATAAAACCTGTCAAAAGGCCTTTTTTATTTATTTATTTTTAACATTTTGACGTATCACAGCAGGAACAACACAAGCTTACATTTTAAAGTCAGCGATGTCTAGTCCTAACGCCGTGCACGTCAGTTCACTGTGACTGGATGACATAACCTGACTGCAGCGGTGGATTTGTTTCAATAACTTTGATGGTAAATGTCAGATTTTGCTTGGACGCTCCAGGTTTAGAACGGCACCTATACAGCAGATCGAATAGGTTTGACTGCTGTTTTGTGCAAATTATAATGTTTAAATCGCACGATCTATTTGCAAAAATGATCCAGGCACATTCGCTTTTCATATTTTAAAACTAGGACTTGGATAAAACATTTGAAGGTGCAGGGGTGGTGACACTTGTGTACAAAAGGATTTTCACAAGTTTTATAAACCTGTTTGCCTATTTAACAGCCAGCTTTTAGCAGCCTATAGTAGCTTACTTGTCATTCAGAGGAGCGGAATGCACCTCTGGTTAAGCTCTATAGTAGATGATTAATCATAAACTCCTTGTCTCATCAGCAGCATCTATAATTAAGCAGATTAGAGTTGGGTTGACGCCGCAGTCATTGAAGTCCTGGACAAAGCAAGGCCCAGCAGGGTAGTGGCACCGAGATCGAGTGCAGCGCAGTGTGTTTGCCTGTCGGCCTTCATTGTTGTGCATATGCGTCTATCTGTGTCATTCACACCAGGCCGGATATTGAGGGAGAAAGGTTTGAGGCTGCAGGAGGAGGGAGACATATTCAGACAGCCCACTGATCTCTCTGGACATAACTAGAACTGCCTTTCTCTTTTCTTTTTCCCTCTCCCCTCAGCCATCCCTCTCTTCCCCTCTCCGTTTCTATTGGTCGACTTGGTGAAAGCGATAGGGGGAGGAGAGGGGGGGAGGAGGAGGGATGTTGGCCTGGTCTTGTTTTCGTGGAACGGCAACTCTCTGTCTCTGTTGAGAGGTTCCTTTGAAGCGCGTTTGTTCCTGCAGCAGCATCGTCGCTGCCTCTCCACCTGTGCAGGTATCAAACATCCGGTGCTGAAGTCGCTCAGCTCTTGATTTCAAGGTAGAGCAGGATCCTGGTTTTCCTAATAAATCCTGTCATGCTCACTGGTTAGCAGACGTGCAAAGGGAAAAAGCTTAAAAATAGACCAAAACCTGCTGGTGATGCTACAGCCTCTCCTGAAGAAGGCAGGGAGAGCCTTTCACTTTGTGTTCCATCGCCGAGACATGCCTGTTGTGGGGTAGATTAAAGGAACAGTCAAATATTTTGAGAGTTGCTTTCTTGCTGAGAGACACATGAAAAGATTGGTACTGCTCTCTTGTCTGTGTAGTTAAAGTTACTCTACAGACAGTTAGCTTAGCTTAGCATGCAGACTGGAAACGGAGGTGAAAAGAGGGAAGAGCTGCCACCCACCGACCACCGGATACAGTCTCAGTGCTGGTCGCACTCGTTCATCTTATGGAATGTTGGCATCATATTTGGAAAATATATCTTATATCTTACACGGATATACATATACAAACGTTTTCACTCTTAACGTGAGAGTTCAGCGGAGCGTTGTCACTTAGTTTGATGAAAAAATGACTTTTTTGCAATATGTGAAAATGTTAGAACGGGACCCCTATGGACACGAATGATTTTATTTATTTTTTATTTTTTGCTAATATCAGGTTTCTGAGAAAGTATGCACATCATCATCATCTAATGAAATAACATAACAGCCAAGCTTCTGTAAAAATATACCATATTCTGATTTTTATGCCAGTAATTTTAATATCAATGAACAAAGTTATAGTGAAGTTATTCTCCCTTTGATTGTGATTTGTCCTGGACCTATTAGTTCTAAATTAATTGGAAACAATCAAACGAAAGTAATTTCTTACAACATTCCCAAGTGCAATTCATTCATGCAAATATTCTTAATTTTGTGTTCTTAGTGTCCTTGTGTTCTTCTGTTTTTCTTATTTATATTGTGTATATACCTTGCCTCTTTAATTTATAGTTGTGTTTTCTTGCTTTTCTTACTGTCACGTTGCTGCTGTGTTGTTCCAAATTTCCCCTTGTGGGACTAATAAAGGATATTCTGTTCTATAGCAAAGTAAGAGCCACATCAAAATTTGAAAATGAATCAGAATGACTTGTGAGGTCAGAGCAACAAAGTCTGTTCTGATTGAACTACCGTCTAAATGTGTTTAACAAAGCCTCCTTCATGTGTATTATATTGTAAAACAAAAATAAACATTGTTTTTAAGAGGGGTGTCTTTACATTAGTTTACCCTGTGCATTTTCTTCGATGAGACTGCAAATAAAAGAAGCCAATAATAGTGTTACTTCATATATTAGCTGTTAAAATCATGTCTTTAGGGGGTTTTAGCCTTTGCTGCCTCTTACAAAGTGTGGACCCTGTCTGCTGCACAGATAAATAGAGATGAAATGCCTGAAGCACACGCCAAAAAAAAAAAAAGAATCACCTCAGAAAGCTGAGGACAGTACGTCTGTGCAGTACAAGGATGTAAAAAATGGGACCTGCTGTCAGCTAAAGGTTGCAAGGTTTGAAGGGACAGATATAAAAAAAAGTCAGCGGTGCCGTGCTGTTCCTTTAGTCTTCTTTAATCCCTTTATATTCTGTTTCCGTGCTTGTGTTTTCAGGCAAAAGTCATTTTATTATGCTTTTAATGAGCCGTGTCAAGAATCTATTAGGGTTTGTTTGGAGGTTTTAAACATGTTCAAGCAGCTACACGAGGCCAAGTTTGAGTTTTTGGAAATGTCTGAGTTCAACAAGCAGAAGTTTTATTTCCCGGGAAAAAATAAATCTCCATCACACATTCCTGCAGTCAGAGATGAAAAGTCTAATTTTGGAATTCGCGGGATTGAAGAATCACCTCAAACATAACACATGTGGTGAAGGAGTTCTCCTTGAAGGACTTTAAAGCAGTTACTCTCTGTGATTATCCATCAAACCTCGTCTCAGCAGCCAGCATTTCTCTAATGGCAGATATTTGTAGCGTCTTTATGTCTCGGTGTGAACGTCTGCTCCTAAATTCTAGAGTGTTCCCTTCAACGCAAATTTTTTATAGGAACATAAAGGCTCAGGTTACATAAGTGTGTACATGCCAACCCGTATCATCCAATGGAAACAAACTCCATGGAAAAATCAGAGGATCCATAAATGGCAGCAGAACATCTTAGATATTAACTTTAAAAAATCAACAGACAGCAAAATGTTTGACTACATCATGTTTCCAGCAACAAGTAAAGAATATGCACACTGCACAGTCTGTGTGAGAGAGATCAAGGTAGCAGCGTACAGTGAGTATGATGCAAAGGAACACTTTAAATTGAAAGTGCACTAGAGGAATATACATCAGGGGGTGAACGTTGTGCTTTGCAACTTCATTGCACAACTAAGAAGTTGCAAACCTATTGCTGTAGTGAATAAACCTGACTTTTGCTACACCTGTACAGTTTTTTAAATATAGATAATTGTAATGATTTTAGTTTTTTTTCTGTAAGCAATTTAAATTGGGAAAATTTCATATAATCCCCAGACATCCCATATAAGTTGGCATGTACGGAAGTATGTGAGGAGATACTGAAGGTGAGAGTAAAAGCTATTGTTGTAAGTATGATATGGAATCTGATTGTTAAACCTCGACTCGACATTATAATTTGATTATTAAATATCTTTGGTTTCCACATACAGAAATGCTTTGTCACACTTGAGGAGCAACTGATCTGGAAGTGGCCGTAACACACACAGTATGAGGCCCAGCAGCCCTCCAGGATAAAAAATGGCCGGCAATAGCTAATTAGCTGTTCGTCTTAGGTTATGGTTTTTGTGGCAGGAACATCACACAAATTGCAGCCAGCTAGCAGCTCATCACACAGTTATACACATCATAAGGAACCATCTGCCTCACCTCAACAAACTGCTCAGTTTCACCGATACTGATCTGAGAAACTCAGGACGACTTTAACAGCTGAAGCCGACGTAAAACCAGACCAAAGGTCCCCTGGATCACTGGGAATATTTTACAAGGTTTCATTTTAAAGTCCCCTACCAGTGATTGATTAAACTTCTAAAAATTAATCTCTCTGTATCAAAGTCACATATTTCAAGTGTTTTTCTGTGAAAAAATGATCCCTTCATGTTTTAAAAAATGTCTTAGATGGAACTCTGCACTGTTGCAGTCACCTCTCTCTCCACTCACTCCTCCCCAAACGCTGCAGCTTGAGCACACCAGCTCACCCACAACTCACTGTAAGGCCAATGTTACACTGTCCACAATGCTGCGAGTATCTGCGTGACGCAAATTTCATCATCCCCCTATGTCCACGTACAGCCCAAAATTCGTGTCCACACAATGACTACGCTACAACAACGACATGGGCGCATGCTGAGCAGTTGTATGTATGCTAAGAATATATAACTGCGCCTACTGCCACTGACTCACAAGTAGTATAATTACAACAACCTGTCTGTGTGCACATCTGCACTGGAGCATAATCAAGACTTAAAACTACTCCACACATTATACACTGGCACGTTGTAATATTGGAGGCACTCAGCCATGCATGTTTGAACCAGAAACCAATTCTAAAGACAAATAAAGATACAGAAAGTCCCACCCTGCAATTCGACCGGATTGGTTCCTTGGGTTTATTACGTCTGGGAACTCAGATGTCTGAATTTGTTTTATTTGAGACTGTCATCAGTACAAAGCAGTTTTAAGGTGTGAATGCTCAGCTTTGGCATTAAAACTGCTTTGTTCACTCATGATGTGGCCTCTAGCATAAAAAAAACGCCACATTGACATGTGAACAAGGTAAAAAACTGGATATTACTGGAGGGTGTCTTTAACAACTTTTTCCAGGCCAGTGCATTTTTCTTTCTATTTTCCCATTTGGCATAACCTACTTGCATATGCACACAGACACCACAGTAGTCCTCTTGCATTGAATTATTGCTGATAATAACTAACTCTAAACCCCACCAATAATATGATCCGAACCCAACCCAACACTTAATAGTTTATCAGCACGTCCTGGTTGAGTTGTAGGACTCTATCGCCAAGGTCTCCCTATGAGCCAGTAGTTTCTTATAAGATGATAAGATGGATCACAGACTGACAGACTGTTGGCCCGTCTGTGGGTGGTTTCCTGTGGACTAGAAGTTTTCGATGAACCTCGGTGCTCAGAAGAGACGCTCGCTGACAATCCGGCTGTGGGTGATTTTCTGCTGCATCATGTTTAATGTCAGTAGATTTGTCAGCACTGCCAAGCTAGATATCAAGCGATGCCACTGTGGTTGCTATGTACAGATACAGGATATAAAGGGGAAGAGATGAAGAAAGAGACAGAGGGGGAGAGAGGAGGGAGAGAAATTCTCAGATCACCAGAGGGGTGCTGACTCAGATATAACACTTGGGTCTCTTCCAGCATTTGCTTACGCTTTAGAATGTGCGCGCACACAGCGATGCGAGGCTCCAGATGGTGTGCATTTTACTGCCTTTTCTCTTGTGTCCTTGTCCATCATTGCTTTACACCTACACACGTGTTTACTTGCTGTGTTTTGCAGTGACTCAAACGTTCAAACGGTCAGATGAAAATCTTGAAAAATTCCAGCTCAGAATTGAAGGATCACATTAATTTTCAGTGAGCATTGTCTAACATACTAAAGAACATCATCAGCGTAGAAAAGGTGGAAGGTTTTAACCCAGCACTGTTTCAATGGCTGTCCGCATCTGCAGTTTATGTGTGTGTACCTTGTTTCTCTTTGGATTCTGATTGGCTGAAGCTCCTTTGTCTACAGATATGGATGCCAACTATGGCGGGGGACTGTTGGATATGGTGAAAGGAGGAGCCGGGAAGTTCTTCAGCAACTTTAAGGACAACCTGAAGGACACGTTGAAGGACACCTCCACCAAGGTCATGCATCAAGTCGCTACGTAAGTGACCGCCACATTCAAACTGTATTGCATACAGTAGCTCCCCTTGTCAAATACATGTTGCTTGTTTGCATACCCTCCTCTTTGCTATACACTGTCTCCTATCTTTGCCTGCCAAAAGCCAAGACAGCTAATTTATCATACATCCAGCTAAACAAAAAAAAAAAACAACAGCAGACATGCTTATAGTTGTATTACCAGAAAAATAGGCATCGGAATTATTGAAGTTTAATATATTTTATTTACCCCAGATAAACATCTTGTCCAGGCAGAATGCAATGTGTTCAAATAACGAAGTAAATGAGATCACAGATGCAGTAAAAGACAACAAGATGCCAAATAGCTAAAAGCAATGATCAGCTGGCACCAACTTTCTGTCAGCATTTTCACAGAAACACATAGAAGCTGTATTTGGAAAATCTGCATTGCCTTCTCTTTTATGTTTTCTTTTTTTTTTTTGCCATGACATCGTTATCTTCTTTTTTTTTTTTTTTAATACCTCCCCTTCGGCGAAAGCTGTAGCTGGAGGCATTGTGTTTTGGCCGTCTGTCCATCCCATTCTCAGTATCTCAGGAATGCCTTGAGGGATTTTCTTTGGAAACTGGAACAAACTTTCTCTTGGATTCAAGAAAGAACTGATTGGATTTTGGTCGACTAAGGTCAAGGTCACTGTGACCTCGCTTTCATTTCATTCTTGTGAATGCTATAAATCATTAACACTTGGAACAAACTTCAGTGCATCTGGCACAAATGTCTCCTTGGACTCAGGGATAAAGTGATTAGAGCTTGGCTCTCAGAGGTCACCGTGACCTCACGAAACATGTTTTTTGGAAATAAATCTGACAAAATTTCACACAAACATCTAATAGGATTATATGATGAAGTGATGCCATTTTATATCTAAAAGGTAAAAGGTCAACTTCACAACATAACGTTCTGCCTAAACACTTTTCTAGCTGTTCCTTAACACCGTAAGTGAAAGGGAGATTGTTGCATATTTCAAATTGTTCAGAAACTAAATTGGTGGCATTAATCTTGGGCGTCCACCTTAAAACTGTGGTGACTGTAAAAATATTCTGTGCTGTTGGGTTGGAGATGTGTGTGAAGCATCCACATTTTAGAAACTGTGGTTTCAACATTCATATTTGAAGCTTCATTACACTGTGTTCTATCAGAATCAGGCTCTTTTTAGCATTTCTCCCAATGAACACAACAAAGTCTTCTCTACATATATTATGTGAGTCTGGACAGGCATGGATGTAAACGGCAGAGGCATACAACCCCACTAGTTTTCAATTACATAACATGTGGTTGCACTTTTCTCTCTTATTGGCTGCCGTAGTAGTGCAGTGGCAAACTTATTTCATTTGCATTTCTAAACTGCTTGCCTGTGTGACGCAGGTTGAAATGGACGTATGGGTCCAGAGGAAAATATTGCTGTAGTTCTGTGACACAATGATGATAAACTCGCACGTTGGGCCTGTTTTTAAGCCTCCATGCTTCAAAGGCAGCATGTCAGTTGTTTGGAGCCTTTAGGCCTCTGAGCACTGTGCTGCTGTGGGCTCTGACAGTGTTCACTGACAGTTGTGAGAGAGATGCAGTGGATTGTTTGGTAGTCAGTCAGAAACAGCTGTCTTACATCGCATTCCCCGACAGCCAGTTTGGAGCTTTGGTGACCGAAGACAGCCGACGTCAAAATTCTGATGATGTCGGAAATCGAGCGCTGAAATCCCAACAGTCGATGTATCATGATGCTAAAAATACACTTCGCTGAAACTTGTGATGAGAAAATTAGCAATCAGGTAATTAGATTTTCCCTTCTCCTTCACTTCTTCTGTTTTTTCATGCCGGCTTGGGTTTGTTTCTTGCTACATTTTGAAAGCAGAAGAGCAGAAGAGCTGATGACGTCTCTGCTTGTATTTGATCTTTTTCAAAATTGTGGCCTATAAGGAATTGATTGCAGCTGAAACGCCTCTGTGCAGGTTTTCATATAGTCTGACATAAATTGTTAGATTCTTTTCAATGCATCTTGCACAGTGGAGTGAAATTGTAGCTATTGTTTCACACTGTGCAGACCCGGCTGCTGCTTACTCGAGATATTTCAACACCTGTGACTTCTTATTTGGACGTTTCCTCTCAGCGATTGCCGTGACGAATACTGTTCGCAAACCCAGCTCCAACATCAGTGTGCAGTAGCTGGGCTTTGCGTATGCTCAGCGCTGATTACGCTGGTTAAACTGCATGTTGTTTCAGCTGTCGATTAAAAGCGTCTCCAACAGCTTTAGAAGTGGAGCAGTGTGGATGGAGGGAGGGAGGACGGGGGGGAGGTAGCAGAGTCTGGCACGGCTCGGTCGGTCCAGTGTGTTTGTGCACAGGCATCTGCACAAGGCAGCACAAAGGGGCCTCTGTATTGTCAGAAACACACACAGACACACACACATACACAAACAGCTCCTCTCACTATTGACTCAGCAGGTTTGATCGTGATTATTCCTCTCTTGTGTCTCCCCTCCAATGTTGCTCACATTTGACAAACTCCCACTGTCCCGTCCTTCTGTTTTCGCGGTCGCTCGCCTCTCATCTCGGCTCCACCTTTCCTCCTCTCCGCTGCGCTCTCTTTGCTGTCTATTGCTCCTCTTCTGGCTGAATTATTCATGGTAGTTCATTGTGCCAAATGGCCAGCGCACTGCTGATACAGAAGGATTCATTTCATTAGGGCCCTATGTGTGTGGTGGTGGTGTGTTTGTGAGAACTGTATATGCATGTGTGAGTGGGTGGTTGGGATGATGGGGCGGTCGGAGGTAAGCTACCGTGGCAACCGTCTGAAAGCTTCAGAAAAGAACAGGTAGATGAGCAGAGGTGTTAAAACGGGTTTCAGAAATGGATAGTCGAGTGTCAACTGTCTCGTTGCTGTGGAAAACCGAAGAGGTAACTGTGTTGTTGTGTGAGTAACATTAAAAAGCTCTGGCATAGAAGCACAGAAACGCTAACGGTGATTTCCTGAGAATGAGGGTGCAGATTCTAGTGTATTGTCCTTGAACTGAGTACACCTGATTAGTATGTCTACAGAGCACTTCCAGATATTTCTGCTGAGGCAGGCCTATAGATTAGGGTCATGATTTTCTTGGCTCAGTCCGGTGCCTGGGAGGGGTTCACCTTACATGGGTGCTACTTGCAGACAGAGGCAGCAGTTAGGTCAAGACACAATAAGAAAGCGCTGCTGGATCTGATGCTGAGGATGTTTTAGTCACAACGCCCTTTTCTGTCCAGTCATCTGTGACTTCAGACCATAGCTGTTCATTCAATTCACTGCACTCACCCATAGACTGTATAAAAGATGGACGTAGCTACCGTGACGTCACCCGTTGGTTTCTGCACTGAGAAAATGAAGCCAGGGTTTTGCTACTTCCTGGTTGACGTCTTGGATTTTTGGAGCCAGTGACGCAAAAATCGTCGGAGGGGGGCGGAGCCATAGGAGCAGCGATTGGTCAGACGGATTGCGAGGCGGGCCCTCTCTGCCCGCCCACATTTACCGCTTTCTGCTCGCTTCATCTGTATGGTCGCTGCCGACTGTCAATCAAGCCAGCCACGCCCCTTGCCCCGCAAAATTTTGACGATTTTTTAAAAATTCAGTATTGATTTATTTTCAGATTGGCCACCTGATCTCTGGATTTGACGATGAAAACTAATAAGAAAAAAATCCTGAGCTGTAGGAATGCGGTATTTCGTGATCTGTGATCACTTCTTTTCCAATTCAAGTCTATGGGAGCCAGGGCTTTTTGGAGCCAGCAGCTCGCGTACGCAGGTTTTTGACACTTCCGGATTGGCTTCATTTTTCAGGGCCGGTTGCTACGTCCATCTTTTATACAGTCTATGCACTCACCACATCGCTCCTACACTGGCCTACGACAGACCTGCACTCATCTCTCCCTCCTCCTTAGGGTTTGGCATCGGGAACTTGTTCGGACTTCGAGCCAGTTTCAAAATCCAGATTCCAAAGAAACCATTAAGAAAATATTATCTCTATTTTGCACATACAGTGGCTGACCAAAATTACTTTACACAGCCACTGCTGTAGCGACGCCCCGGTGCACCTCTCACCCAATGAGAGAGTCTCCCTGACCACAACAAACCCATTAATCTGCAGCATCACCTTCCTTAAAGAGGATGTGTAGCTATAATGTGGGTGTGCTAACCTCACTAGTCAAAAAAATTAATTATATCAATTCAAATAATTAATAAGTGCTTGTTCGCTCTGATAGACAGAGATGGGCAGTGGTGGAGGAAGAACTCAGGTCCTGTACTTGAGTTAAAATGTAACTTAAGTAAGTCAGTATAATCAGTAAAATGTACTGTTGTAGTAAAAGTGAAAGTACTTGTAGTGCAGAAAAATGCGCAGTATGTCATTAGATTGTTATTACTCATGCATTAAAGGCAGTATTTCACTGTTAAAGAAACTGAAATTGAGAATTGTTAAGAACTGGAACAATAAAAATGCAAATCATGTCCAACTATACTCCTGCTGCAGAAACAAAATAGTTTTCTGTGTTCATATTGTGCCCATTCATTCCACCGTTTTAAATCTCATATTCTGCTGAGAGTCTTGCGATCTCTGGGACTGTCTCTATCATGTTTGCTCAGATTGTTGCAGAACATCGCTCGGGCAGAGTCCCAACCAAACAGAAATACACATCATTCTGAAATAAATGGTTAAATCTAATCCTGCTTGTGAGGAGAGTTATTTTAGGATGATGACGTCTTGTTTTTCTTATCCAACATGATCAGTATTGTTTGCTTTAGATTATTTAATCAGCTTCGAGGTTCCACTCTTGACTTTTCTGGGCTTGATTTTTCATAATAAGATAATCAGTACTTTTTTTTTTTTTCAGTTAAAAATGTCGTCAAACAAAACTTAGAGGGAGAAACGCCGATGATTTCGTTCATCACAAACATCTTTTAAAGAAAAATAGATGCTTGTTTATTTCAAGCAGACCAGGCTAAAATCTAGTCAAGGTCATATTAACTTTTTTTTTTTTTACAGTTTGATTCAAACGACCCACAGAGAATAATCATAAATTGACTGTGCTGCTGCCCTCAGCCCTATGTAAGGCTTCGGCATCTTTTTGCACATTAATTTGGTTTTAATCCGTAGCTTTACTGATTTGATTCACTCTCACTGCTCTCCAGCTGCAACAGTGAAAAAATCCACAAACACTCCACTTGTCCTACACCTGACGTCATACTGACAACAATAAACTGTTGAAACTGTGGATCATTAAGCATTGCAGACACAGATTTTGTACCTGAAGTGTGCAAAGAAGAACAACTGTCATAGATGCTAAGAGCGACTATTGGATGTATTTTTTTGTTGTATTGGATTTTTATGTTCTGTTTTCTTATTTCAAGAAATTCAATTTTTGTTTACACCGCTGCCAGACATTTCTCTAGATTGCACAAGGTTGAAGTTTTTTTTTTTTAATAGAGGGGGAATTTTAAAGCTTAAAGATTTTCTAGTTTGGCAGAAATTCTGCTGGAGGTTGAGTTTGTGTGACTGTTTCATCCCAGTTTTGCGAGCGCCACTGCTGGAGCACTTCAGCCGGAATTCCCCCGAGCTTTCTCGACACAACGCGAAACCCCTGTGAGCGCAGTTGTTAACCAGGCTCTCTTTTAATGCCCTAACGAGACTTGATTGGCTTCCCTCTGCTTCAGTCTCATCTGTATTCAAGGCAAAGGGCCGTTGCTGAATTATTTAAAGCAGCCGGCTTGTTTGTTTACCTGGCTGAAGAGAAATTTTTGCAGGGAAACCAATCTGGCGCAAACGTTCAACAGTGTGTTCTTCTGTCTGGGAGAGACAACAACGGCGATGGAGCCCGGATGGCTGAGCTGGTTTTCTGAAAGACACAGTGTCCTTGGTCTGTACCCAGACTGCCCCCCTCCCAAACCTCTGTGTCAGACACTCATTCATCTGTCTCTCCTTTCTGCTTTGTCCGCCTCGCTGGTTTTCAGCCTTCCTCTCTGACTTATTTTTATTAATGTGTCTCATTTCTCCCAATTTTATTGACGCTACATCTGACCGACATGTCGCTGTGTTTTTCTAGTGGCCAAAATATACAGAATATAAACATTTAGCACGTGTTGAGGTTAAAAATAGGACATTTCATGAGTAAAGCTAAGACAGGGTGCTGCAGTAACTCACCTGGTTGAGTGTGTTCACCATGAGGAGTCCTCACAGCAGCAGCCTGTTGTTGAATCTCTCTCTGTCTCCCATTTACTCTCTCCCTTCTGCTGTCTCTGTAATAAAAAAAAAAAGTTCAGATAAATTAAGAAAAAAAGAGAACTGAATCAACGAGAAAAAAGGTGAGGTAGTGTTTTGTTAAGCAGGAAATAAGTTAAAGTCCCTCTCTGCTCATTGTTTTTACCCATAAAAAAACTCATTTCAGTGTCAAAGTTACCTATTTAGGGTAAATCCCTCGGTGCCCTAACATGGCTTAGATGTAACTCTACTCTGTAGCTTCCTCTAGAACGTGCGGATCTATATCTAAGTTCCTGCCTCCCTCTCCACTCATATCCTCAGCTCACCTGCTTAAACAATGTGAAGCTACTTTACACAATGGCAAGCTGGAATAGACAGAGATAGAATTGATTCTAAAAAAAAGAACAATACAGAAAGTCCTCCCCTCCTTCAAGTTGACAGGATTGATTCCTTAAGTTTGTCACATGTGAATCCCCAGAATTCTGAATCCTTGTTTTTGAGGACATCATCAGTACACTTTGGTTACAAGGTATAAATCCATCCATCCAACCATGACTGCTTATTTCACTCATGATGCGTCTACAATATATAAAAAAAACAATCATACGGACATGTTAACAAGGTAAAAACTACATTTTTCCCGGTGAGGGGCCTCAAATCTGGCTCTGAGGTCAATGTGTTGCAGTGAAACCATCCTCAGGCCTTCTGTGGTCTCTTGTACCGATTGTCACTCTCAACTTGAAGCTATCAATAATGAAGCAGGCGAGCTATAAAAAAAGAAAAAAGAAAAAGACAAGAAGAAACAGAGAATTTTGGAGAGGAGCATGGAGGGAATGTAGAAAGCCCAAATCCAATATCCACTGGGATCTAACCCACTTACACTGTGTTTGTTTGAGAATGTGTGTGTGTACGTGTGCGAGTGTGTACGTCGTCACCAGAGACTCCGTTCGAGCACCTCTCTAATGATGTAATCTGGCCTAAAATGGCTCTCGTGCTCTTGGTGTTTACTCTCTAGTAGGAGAACATAAACATCAGGCGCTGCGGTGGTGGAGCTACACTGCAGGAAGCTAAACGGCTGGAGCTGAAGACAGCGGTTGACCTTTGAGGTTTTCACTGAAAGAAACTGCATAATGCCGGCTAAATAAAATGGAAATGAGAAAGAAAAATGCAAGGCCGGTTCCAAAAGTTGGACCAAATGGAATGAATTAGTGCAGAAACAAGGAGCGTAAACTAACTGTCGGATTAGTTGCATTCTATGTCTTGGCAGGAAAAAAACTAATAATCACTAGTGAACATCACCATTAAGTCCCTGTAGAAACACAGTAGAGTTGGACTATTAAGCCAAAACTATCAGCCTGGTGATTATTGGATCTGATATTCAATTCAAGTTATCAGTGTTGTTTTCTTTTTAACAAAACATTTTGCACTAATATACATATACCTTTTTCGACTAGATGTGTAAATTCTTGTATATATTTGTCTTATTATCTTGTTTTATTTTTTATTAATATTTATTGCATTTTATTCTTTTCTTTCTTTAGTTATTTTACTTTATTTTATTTTTTAATTTTTCCTATTTCTATTATTCGTGCAAATTCCAAAGGCGACACCAACAGCCGAAACCAAATTCCTTGTATGTTGTGTACGTACTTGGTCATTAAAGCTGATTCTGATTCTGATTCTGATAAATGAATTCAAAAATGTGTTGCATTGGCTCAGTGTTGCTGCATCCTTCTGTCTATATAAGTTCACTTCTTAAAACACATTTTTATCGGAGAGCTTTTCCTGATTTTATTTAAATGTTATGTTTCTTGTTCTATTTGTGTGCTTTCTATTGAATCAATTATTCTGTGTGCTTATTTTTATTTCAATTTGAATTTATTTTGATTGGAAAGCACTTTGTAACACTTGTTTTGAAAAGCGCTCTATAAATAAAGTTTATTATTGTGTTATTATTATATAGTCACCCTCTGGTCTCAAGCAGCCCTCCGACAGCACTATCTGATGGTTACACGTCACCATAGTCTACCAGCACTGAAGAATGCAGGCTGAAAAGTTTCTTTTTAAGTAAATGTGTGAAACACATGTCTGAATTTAGGGCAAGTTCTTCCTACATAAAGCTGTGATAGGCAAAAGTTTAATACAGTTGTGACTCCATAATCCGACCCTTAACAATCCGAAAACCTTGCTATCCGACAGGTTTTTAGGAAAAACAAATGAAAAATAGCCTTAAAATACCAATAGCCTTGGATTCCAGCTCCGACATGACATTATATGTCACAAATAAGGACAGGCTGCAGGTCTTAATTCAGATTTTTTTGTGAACTCCGACCTTTTTGCCAGTCAGTTCGTTCACATTTCCCATTACGTGCGACTTGTATGTGATCTGCTGTGTGAACTTCATACGACCCAAAAAGTGTCCCGCATGTGCACAAGAGGACAGAATGACGTCACACGCAGCGAGCGTGCTCAGTGTTTACGGAAGTAAACATGAATGGTGGCGGTGGCGGGGGAGTGGTGCTGCCGCCATCACTGATGGTGGAAACAGAAGTGTGACCGCTATCCTAAACTGGCATCAGCAGCCAAGTACTACCTGTGCGTTCCAGCCACTTCCACCCCGTCAGAACGCACCCCCGGGGTGGAAGTGCTCCCCCCTGACCGCTCTGAATATTCGGATATTCATCATTAATTCGGCCTGAATATCCAGAGACCAGAAAGTGCTATTTGAACCAGCCCTACTTGTTATCATAACAACTATGAACAATACATATTAACAACAAATGACCCTTCAAGCATCAAGCCCTCCTTGCATCTAGACCTCCGTCTTGACAATCCGACAGCCTTGCTATCCGACATAAAAGAAGGTTTTACATTTAGTGTTGGATTATCGAGTCACGACTGTACTAACCTTTCTACATACTAACTTTAAATTGTGTAGATGTTTAAGCTTTATAATGTTTGTAGCTTGATATAGCATACGTGTCTGATCATTTTTAGCAGAAGTCACAAGCTATGAATAAACCATATTAGTATTTATCATGTCCTACTAATCCCAAATAGCTTGGAGAAATTTAAAATTAAAGGTCTGAGGAAGTAAACGAATGCTTATTAAAATGTATTGCTATGAGTTCATGTAAAAAAATACATCATTAAAATCATATTTTCGTATATTTACATATACGAACCTTGTAATTCTAGCGATCTGAGGGGAAACTAGACTTCCCTGGTTCTGTTTTCAAGGCTTTAGAAAACATAGCTCATTACAGGAGACTTAAGCCAATCACAGGTCTTCTCACTCAGAGCAGGCGAGGAAAGTATAAATAGCAAGTCAGCAGTGAGTGGGAAGGTGCTGAAGGTCAGACAGTGTTTAACATGGGACAGTGGGGGTTAAATCATGTGAGAAGTAAATGTTAGTTTCTAGCTTGGCTATGTTTGCATGTGATTGTTTGGTGTGGGAGGAGCTGAGGACAGAGAGCTGCAGGAGGAGGGCTGTACTTTAAATTTCTTCCTTCCTGCCTACCCCAGCTTTAAAATGAAGCTTTAATGAATTTGTTCAACAGATACATTTAGAAGTCAAACTATCATGAGTTTGACTTCTAAGCCCTAGAAAATGTCACTAAATGCTTACAAGCCAGTTACTGTATGACACAAATGACTTCTTGGATTTTACAGTCTTTTGCTTTCTGTGTGTAGCTGGACAACACATACAAAGACTGTTTCAAATGGTAAAATACACAAAACAGTCAGCCAGTTAACATGGAGTACATAAAGAGCACAATATCCTTAATTTTCTATATTAAACCTAATGTGGTGCTGTTGTTGAGTTTGATTGTTTGTTTGTTTAAAAATGTTGCCGATTATTAATTAATAGGCACAAATAAATTCCATCAGTATGAGCCAAACTCTAGCAAAGAGTATCTGAGAATTTTTCAGCTACCAAACAATCAGTGTAGTTAATTTCATTCATAGGCTAAATAATGACACTAAGTCAAAAAGGGCGCATCATCACTAATTCAGAATTAAATCAGGGATAAAACAGTACAAAGAAAAGCTGCAGAGGATCATTTCTTAAGTCGTTTATAATTGATTTTCAAATGTAATGCGCACGTAACTCAAAATTGGGAGGATGTACTATTGTGTATTTTTTTTAAAATTGAATCTGTGGCATTTTTTAGCGATTTTAAGCCAGTAAACAACAATTCTAGCTTTATATTATACAACTGAAATGCCAATAACTCCCCATTGTATACACTGAATAAAATATAGACTGCATTTTCAAACTGATTTCCATTTTTTAAAAAAAGAAAATGATCCTTCCAGTGTTGGCTTTTCCCTTCTGTGCAATTCCGTCCTTCGACTCTTTTCAGTTTATTTTCCACACCTTGCAGTACATTTTAATTGGCTGCAACTCTATCCTCAAGAGGTCAGGGGCACTGCTCATTTGCATACTCTATGGCTATTGGCCATGACCATTTAAACCTGACACCTGACCTGCTTTTCTCCTCTAACAGCCAACTAGCTATTTCAGGACAGAAGCAGGTAAAACCACAGATTTACGCAGCACATTTGCCAACATCCTGCAGAAACCGCATCTGTCTGGTTCAGACATGGTGGAGAACAATAAAAGTTAATGAATTGTTTTTATTTATTTTCGCAACACAAAAAGCAGTAAATGTTATAGCGATGCCTCTTTTATATTGAGACAAAAAAAAAAGATGGCTGTAAAAGTTTAATTTAGGAGTATAATTACTTTTTAGGGACGCTGCTGGTGTTACTTTGAGACACCTTGAGTCTGTATTTATGTATTACATTATATAATATAATAATATAATTATTTCTAATAATAATAATTTACTATAATTATTGGTTTTTCTTGTACTTTCTATATTTTTGGATGCTGCTATGGTGTGTACATTTACCACAATGGGGGGTCAAAAAAGTATTCTATTCTATTCTATTCTATTCTATAATAACATATAATAATTATATATTCTAATGAATGTGGTTTATTGTTTATTTTATTTTATCTTATTTTATATTTATATTATTATTTTATTTTATTTTATTTTTTTTAAATGTCTTTATAATAAATACTCAGTGAGCTTTTGAATTGCCCCTAGGGGATGAATAAAGTCATTTAAACTGAATTGAACTGAAATGAACTGAATTGAATTTCAACCTAGGATCAACACAGAATTGGATCAAAACAGAATCCTGATTTGTGGTCACATGAGTTCATTATGGAGGACTTAGAAACACCGCTCTCCCTCTGATGGATGTACGTCAGGTTGTTTGTCTGTTATCTTAGCAGTCACCTGCCTTTTCCAGGCCATAACACACAAACCGTTAAGTTTCGTATAAATGCACACATTTGCTTAAATGTTGCATTTGGTGTCATTTGAAAGTTTAAAGCAAATCTCATGACACACTTATCCTTGTCCCAGTCCTAAGCAGACTAGCTGAGGAGCAGCACATTACATAACCAGGTCCAGGATTGCATCAGGGCCATATGGCACTCCTCCATGACCACACAGAGACGACTGTCCCAGATCGGCCTAGCTTGCGGGATTTTCACAGTAGGCAACAAGTCGTCTCAATTTGATACGCGTTAGCCTATTAATGTGTTTCGCGTTCGCAATCGCAGCGCAGGGAGCTGAGCCGTCCTCTGCTGCTCCCGGTTACCAGAAGCGAGTCATTATTTGTGAGTCATTTCTCCAAAATAAATCCCTCTCCAACCCCACCTGCTTCATAGTGTTCCAGTCACACTGTTTTCCATCACTTCCATGCTGCAGTAGTAATGGACTACTAGTATGTGTGTGCTCTGCAGCTGCTCCCACCGTTTAAAAAAAAAAAAAAGTCTCCATATGGAATTGCTAAATTTGGCAATGAAAGGCAGTGCTGTTCAATTGAAGAATTCACATATGGTATTCCTTTGATCCCGGGCAGCTCAGCCTAGAGTGGTGAGCCTAAAAAAGATAACTTCCCCACAGCCAGACACACACGGAAGCTTCTGCTCTAAAGCCTGTTGAGTCCAATCACTTGGATATGCATGTCATGCAGGACGGCCCGACGACAGTGAGAGGCAGAGAGGTGCGTCAACCTTTCGGATGCCTGATACTCACGCATTGATCTTCTCTTTTCAATGCTTTGCTGTTTTTCAAGGAGGATTCATCGCTTGACCCTCCTTAATGAACGAAACAGGCTCCCTCATATCTGAAATGTCCGTTATACAGCAGCAGAAACACAAGAGCAGAGTGATTTTGTTGGATTCCTCCAAACGATACAAACTCTGGCTGAAGTGATCGTGGATTTGTTTGTAATCTTTTTCTCTTCCTGTGCTGATTCATTGCTCTGTTACACCTGCATGACAGAAATAAATGTGTTTAAAAGGTTACGTTTTGTGTTCCAGGTACACCAAAGGGGAGCTGGACATCGCCTACATAACATCACGGATAATAGGTAAAATGCAGCTAATGACTTTGCACTACTCGGTTTTAACAACGTCACCAAATATGATAAATACACGGTTCACAATGTTGAAATCACACATTTAAAAAAAACCAATATTTTAATTGAGATTGTACAGTATTGAGAGATGCAGTTGAACAGACATCTGCACCCTCGTCTGACCTCTCATTGTTGAACTGCATACAGCGTTTCATTCTTATGAGTGCAGCAGTGTGATGGAGTCAGCTGGACGTTTGTCCCCTCGGGGCATCATATCCCATCATGCCCCTGCTGATAGTCATGCTTGAATGTGGACCCACTCCTCATTTTTCAATTTTAAAAATAACCTTTTCGCAGACCAGTAGTTACACAGTTAGATATTGTCAGAGCATAAGTCCACAACTCCACCAAACATCTCATCCAGAACGTTGTTTTGTTTTTTCCAGTGATGACCTACCCGGCGGAGTCAGTGCAGATCGGCTACCAGAACCACGTCGAGGACATCCGCTCCTTCCTCGACAGTCGCCATGCGGACCACTACACTGTCTTCAACCTGTCACAGCGCAACTACCGTGGCGCCAAATTCTCCAACAGAGTGAGTGTGAATGTACATCATGAAGCTCGAGATGACGCCATTAGAGATTTGTTAGTTGTTAGTGGCAACATATTTAGGGTCCGAGCACTACAGTGCGTAGAACCCTATTGGAACTGCTACGTCATTATTTCTTCGTCACAAAGAAACGTGTTTTTCAGGTCCTAAACGTACTTGAAAACTCACAAAATTTGGCACACACATCAGGCCCGGTGAAAAATTTTAGAATTAGGGGGAAATACACACCTCAATAGAAAAATGGCTCCACAGCGCCACCTAGAAAATTTCAACAGAGTCCCATCGGCAGCATGTCTGACCTAGACCTACACAGTTTGGTAGGTATATGGAGGAGGTCAGGACGAACAAAAAAGTCAGTGACAGCCATAAACCCAAGAGGAAGTCCGCCATTTTGGATTGATCACATCCATATGCCAAATCCATTCACAGTCATAGCACCACCTATTGGTAACAGGCTGTTTGAGGCATTACACCGAGCAGGTCGGTCAATGACTGGAAGGTTGGCGCTTTGATTCCGCTCTGTAACCTGTGTCATGGTGGTTGTGTCCTTGGGCCGCAAGTGCTCCGATCTGCCTCAAAGTCGACACGCTGGATCAGAGTCCCGCCTGGAGCACGTTTGCGCCACACCCCGACGTGCACGACGCCGACAAGCGTAGGGCGAGGACCCGTCAAATGCCGCTTGCGGCTTTAATCGAGGCTTCTTTCTGTTGATGTTCGAGTGAAATGTGACGATTTTCTATTTACAGCTTGTTGCTATTTGCAGCCATAAACTGTCGAAGCACAGAGGATGAAGCCTCTAATTAGATTTCTCAATCAGGCCCATCGTTGCTCATCGCTCCTCTGTTATTAACCTACACTGACTAATTTTTGTGCGCTTGGGAGTGAGTCATCGAGTGATGAGCCCACAGAGAATTATCAACCAACTCTTTGGTTCTTCGTAGCTCTTCTGTCATTAAGTCTTCAGCAGGTGCTTTTGGTCTACATAAATACTGGACATTGTACATATAGTTTTTGGTATGACCTACTGGGAGACAACCTTATAGCCCACAGAACAACTATGAAGTCAGATCAGAAACTTCTCACATACAAGAGGCGACAGCAGTAACTTCGATTCGTCAGAAGTTCCACCTGATGTCACGTCATCCACATCAGTACCTGTTTTACATGTTTTTTGTAACCACTTGCACATGTGCATTTCCGATTCCACCTTGGACCTGCTGAAGCAGCGAAGTATCCAAGTATGTGGGGATCTCCATCAAAAGGCCCAAGATGATTGAGCCTTGATGTGATGAAAGTTGGGCCTACGGCTACAGTCCAAAGTCTCCAAAACTGAAGAAGGCTCGTTAGGGCAGGAGCGCACCAAGAGGATGGTTGTTGTTGTCTTTCACAGGGTTCTGCATCATGAATTCAGCCCTGAGGGTCAGTCTGCTGATGCTTAGGGTCTGCTCAAATGTCCTGCGGCATCAGATCAGATGCGGACCAACTGAACTGACATGACAGCGTGTCTGTTGGTTTTTTCGATATACTAACACAATCATTACTTTTTTGCTGCCCTACTCACCAGATTTGGCTACCTGTGAGTCATTCCTTTCCCCTAAAATGTAATTCAGGTTAAATGTTAGCCATTTTGACACAGTGGAGCTGATGCTTGGTGCGCTCATAGAACAGGACTGTCAAGGAGGGCTCTAAATGTAGCAGGAACACTGGGAACGGCTCAGTGCTGCACAAGGTAAGGGCTTTCAAGGAAATGGCAGACAAATATAAATCACTTAAAGCTTTTGACTCTATAGGTGCAGTCTCAGAATTTTTTAATCTTTGTACAGTGAATTCAAAGTGTCTGAAAACTACAAAGAACTGTATTTTTGGATGTTGTTTCTTAGTGGGATCAGCAACACTAACAACTCTGTTATCTTTTGATACTTCTCATACTTAGAGAGTCCGTTCAAGCTTTAAAGATACACTCCATGGTTTTATTATAGAGCCCCACAGAATCCCCAATTCACAGAGGCTTCTTTCAGTTTACTGTTTATGTGAACAAACCGTGAACCGGCAGGAAATTTGGAGTTTTTGGGGCGCAGTGTAGCATGACAGTTATTCTACATACAGTGCATCTTTTATGCACCTCACCACAGCAACAACCACTTGTGACCAGAAGAGCCTGAATTTTTTTTAAAAAGTACAATTTGTGGGGTCGCTGATCCGTGTGTTCCGGCTACATTTCCATTCAGAGCATAAATCTGAATGCTTCTTGTATGCTCTCCTATTATAATTTCATGGTTGTGACTGTCCTCAGCGTGGGGTCCTTGGCTCATCTCATTCAGCTCTTTTGCGCAGCTGGATTCGGGTTCAAGTCCAGGCTTGTGTGGAAGCGTTCTAGATAAAAGACTGCCACCCTCCGGCAGATACATCCAAAACAAAAAAAAAAGCTGAGAACTCAAGCTGCGGAGTTAACACGGCCAAGATGGCCCCCTGTCTGCTTGTGGAAGTTGCTGTGCCTTAGCAGATGACTCATCATGGCAACTGGTGTGCTGTGTTGCTCGGTTGCTGCGGCGCCGTTACTAACCTCCACCTCTCCTTTCTACACCCCTCCTGATTTTTGCTTTTCCAACCCTTTCCTCGCCTCTCCCCTCCCTTCTCTCTCTGCCTTTCTTTTTTTTTTTTTTCCCCCTCCTCCTCTCTACTTCCTTTTGCCTCTAATCTGCTCCTCTTCTCTGTCTACCTGTTTATCTTCCTCACCCTTCCTCCTCTTATTTCCCCAATTCAACTCCTTTCCAGGTCTCAGAGTGTAACTGGCCTTCACGCCAAGCTCCCAGCCTCCACAACCTGTTTGCTGTGTGCAAGAACATGCACAACTGGCTCAAACAGAATCCCAAGAATGTGTGTGTCATCACCTGCTCGGTAAGAAGACGTTTTCACAGAGTCCATCACATTCAACACCAATCCTCCTTTATGTTTCATTGATTGTCTTGGTTCTAGTGTTGTCCGAAAAGGGGTTTGGAGCTATAGGCAGCTCATATAACCTTCTCTTAACCTCGTTTTACCATGAAAAATGCACTTTTGATGTGGAGGGACTTGTTTTGATGGTCTCACAATGCATCCACAGATTTTTGGAGATATTTTTTTTGTACCCTGACCCACTTTTCAGTCCAGGCGCAGGGTCAAAAAATATGCTGCCAGAAGACAAACTGAATCATACTGAGTGTCAAAGTGAACAGTGACTCATTTTACATTTTATTGCCAGCATTGATTTGTCAGCTTGGCTTGTGCAACAAATAAAGTGTTTTGAGACACTGATCTCTGCGAAAAGAGATTTTAACACAACAAAACATTCTGCTTGTACTTAAACAGTTTGTAAAAAAAAATGACGCGTTTGCAGTTCATGTGAGAAACTGTCACCATCTTGGGTTTTTCTAAATAAATCACATTTAAATTCAGCAAAGGGAACTTCCCACTTTCCATCAAATAAAGGCTGCACCACCACACAGACCAGGAATCTGCTCCTCCTCTCCTCAAACTGTTGCCATTCCTGGATGCAGGAGTGTTAGTCTTTCTTGTTGCCAAACACAATAAACCGCAGCTCAGAGATTTGTCAAACTGCTCGTCTCGTTTCTGTTAGTTCCTATCATTCCTGTCAGTTTCTCCACCTTCTATTGTTGCTTCGCAGTCGAAAAGGGAATTAAGCAGGAAAGAGGAATATGTCAGTCCAGCAAGGGAAGCTGTGGCCGCGCATCACGCTTTCAGGCGCCGGTTTTAGAATCGCATCGGGTAGACTGTCACACGAAAGCACTTCTAGTTCGAGTGCGGCTGAAACCCCTGCATACTTTGTATCACAAATGTTTTGAAATATCACCAAAGTATTCGGTAAAACTGGGTTTTCTATTTGTTCTATGTCAGCGACAGCAATACTGTACGCTGGCATGTGGTGGAGCATGTTATTGCCAAGTCGCTGTGGTTTGGCTGTGGCTTGGCAAACCGCTCCTTGCATAATCTCCACCAAACGGTTCCTTTTTAAATTCACTGCTCCAGATCACAAGAATGTTTTTGTCTCCCCCGTAACCTGAAATGAACTCACAGTAACTTTTGCAGCTGTGAATAAATCCAGCGAGCAAAGAGAGTTCTCCGCTGTTAATTGCATTTCTTTGTTGCCTGTTTGTGCACATGAAGTGTGAGTCATCTGGGATGTTCTTCATCTTTTATACCCTTTAAACTTTGAGCTGCGATTTAAAGAAAATTAAAAAGGCCTTTCTTCAGCGCTTTAGTTAGAAAATTTTCCAAGAAGTTAATGTAATCAAGCATGCTGACCCCAAAAAGTGCATTAGTGAAGGATAATAATTACCCAGCGTTTCATAAGACGTCTCAGAGCCTCCCTCTCTCACTGTGTGTTTTTCAGGACGGTCGCGCTCCCTCCGGTGTTTTGGTCTGTGCCATGTTCTGCTTCTGCCACCTCTTCAACAACCCAGTTCCTGCCATGCAGCTGCTCAGCGCCAAGAGACCAGGTTCTGGCCTCTGGCCTTCACACCGCAGGTTTGCATCCCTGAACAAGTGCATGCAAATGTGACAGAAGGAGAAAGAGCGAAAGGGAATGAAACACCTCTCGCACGCCTTCGTTTTTCCTATATCTCTCTGATGTTAAGTCCCATAGCTTGTTGTGCTTTACGTGTGTGTTAGGAGACAAAAAGGATCAAGAAGCATCATTTATTCTGATTTTCTATTGATGTAGTTGCACCAAAACGTAGCTATCTAATAGTCTGTTAACAATCAAATTATAAGGTGTTGGTGTTACTCACCACTGATTATTTTACCGTTAGATTTCCCATCACCTAAAAAAAAAACAAAAAACAACACATCACTGATTTGATGAGGCTATGAGCACATTCAGTCTTTCGAAAAAAGCAACACCGTTTCTGCTCTCTAATCTCCTGCTTTAGAAGACAGTATGCTTTTCTTATCTAATTCTACACAGCACAGTTTCCGATCATATGCTGTCGTAGGTTCATGGTCTGATATGTAGAGCAGCAGCCAGCAGCCCTCAGCTTCCTCAGATTGAACATGAATTCTCTGCTTCAGAGCTGGCACACCCTCAAGGTTGGACATTTTATTACCTTGCCAGCATGTAACCCGGAGTATTTATCAATGCTTGTAGAAGATTCTTCTCATGAGTCAGAGTTTTTAATGCAAGCTGACGGAGAGTTTATGGGAATGGAATTAATGGCGTCATTCTGGACAGATCTTTATCGACTTTGCTGGCTTGGTAGCTTGTGAAGTCTTCAACTCCTGCTGCAGAACTACTGATGGTAGATCTGTAGGGATGTTGCGAAATGTAAGGATTATACATTGATAAGATGTTGACTTCCCTGTTGTGCATTGCAGGTACATTGGCTATGTATGTAGCATGGTATCAGAGAAGCCCAGCCTACCCCACTCTAAGCCCCTGGTGATCAAGGGCCTCACCATGAGTCCGGTCCCCTGCTTCAACAAGCAGCGCAGCGGCTGTCGGCCCTTCTGTGACGTCCTCATCGGAGAGACCAAGATCTTCACCACTGCACAGGAGTACGAGAGGATGAGGTGAGAAACATTACTGCTAAGGAACATTTTGATAGCATCTAAGTAGCATTGTTGCAACATCACAGAGAGTAACGGCATCACAGTGTGGCGCATCTGTACTGGTATCGCACTGTGGCGTCTTATTTAAAAAAGATTTTACGCACAGCATGGTATAAATTAAGTGTGACAAACCCTTTACTACGTTTGTCTCTTCTATGTCAGAGAGCACAGGGTCCAGGAGGGGAAGGTCGTCTTCCCCCTGGGCGTGAGCGTTCAAGGAGATGTCGTGGTTTCCATCTACCACATGAGGTCGACCATCGGAGGACGTCTGCAGGCCAAGGTACGCTGAACTCACCGTCACACTCCTCTGTCCAGCAGAATGTGTTTTAGTACCAATTCCTCGGGTACAGCCAACATCTCAATCAAACTTGACGGCAGCAAGCTCTAGCTGAATATTGCCGAGATCCTTTTGGAACAAGATGGTGTTGGAGCTGTCAGCAGCTGAACTGTTTCAGGATGGAGCTGCACCTTAACTCATTTGTACAACTTGCGTCAGGAGGCAACAAGTAACATGAAGTTGGAGATCGATGGTTTTTAATTTCCGGACTGTTCATGGAAATATGCAGTTTTCCTCCAGACTTTTTTATTTTATTTGTATTTTTTTTAAGTTTTGGGCAACCTTTCTTTTGGTTATCATTATTGTCCTGCATTCTGCTTACAGCAAAACTGTGGAAACATTGGTTTAAAACGGCAGGTGTAATAGGAATGCATGTGTATATCACTATATAATTTTATTATCCTGAAACCACGGATGTTGAATCTGAAATCTAACTGACTGTTGTCTACTTGAAATGAATGGCTTAGAGTAATATGTCGTTTTCTAGCACGGTCTTATTGCATCTATTTCTCCCTGGTGCATTTTCTGCTTTGTCTGCATATACTTATTTCTACCTGATTGTCTTATCTTACCTGATATTATTTTATTTTATTACTTGTAGTGTTCAGAGGTACCTTAGTGTTAAAAGACTTTCATCTGTGCTACACAAACAAACTCATGATGATAGCTGAACCAGATCCCAGAACTGTACCTTTTACTCAATACAGTGACTACGACATGAAATTAGTACAACACGATATGGTCAATCCTACCTTTGTCCTGCTGTTAGGTGTCCAACACTCAAATCTTCCAAATCCAGTTCCACACTGGCTTCATCGCTCCTGGAACCACCATGTTAAAGTTTAACAAGTAAGCACATTTCATCGCTTTCAATACTTTCAAGAGGACAAAAATCATTTGGATATTAAAAAAAAACACCTGTTACCTTTTACAAACGCACATTTTCTTCTACCTCCCAGACCAGAGCTCGACGCCTGCGACTCTCCTGAGAAGTATCCCCAGCTGTTCCATGTCATCCTGGACGTGGAAGTAGAAGGAGTGGACAAGCAGAAGGACCTGACGCCGCCATGGGAGCAGTTCCCCTGTAAAGACCTGAGTCCCAACGTGCTCTTCTCCTGCCACCAGGAACATCAGGACGCCCTGGCTATTGCTGGTACTACGGGGACACTGGGGCCAACGCTGACATACCGTAGATCACACTCTGTGTGGAACACATTGAAGACATGTGAATGACAAAGAGGAGCTTGTGATCTATTTGCTTTTGCGTATTTTTGTCAAACTGGGTTTCTTTCATCAGTTTTTCTGAATATCTCCCTCACCTTATCTGGATTTTCTGTCCATATATAGCTCAATAGGTACATAAACTTTAACTCTTGCATTTTAAATGAAAATTAACCAAAATAACACAGAAGCACTGATCATTAGAACTCTGTAGTGAGCTTTCAGTTTGGAAAGCTAAGGGTAAAGTTAAGGGAAGCTTACTAGTGACCAATTGTCTGTTTTTTTGTTTTTTTTTGTTTTTTTTTAAATTTCCGACTGTGGTTAGACATTGTAGGTAATAATAAAATTGCAATACTTGTAGTTAAAGTTGTAAACCAACTTTCAAATTTGTGAAAACTTTGATTTTTCAAAACAAGAAATGGCAATAATACCAGACTTTTCTCCACATATAGACCAGATTGGAACATGTCCAGATGTAAAACCACTATTTTTAGACTCCTCAAATTTGGAAAGTTCGCCCAGACAAGCCAAAGACACCAAGAAACTCTACATTTCTTTCTCAGAAGTACAATGAAGTACAAATCTGAAACTGTATTTCAACGGGCTCGTCTCAGGTGAGCTAAGTCACATTTGGTGTCGCGGTTTTGAATCTGGATCTGATGTTTTCATTCATGTTAGGCATTAAATAACATATGTAATTCCCACTGACAGTAAGATAAAAACTATCAGTATTTGAAGTAAATGTCCTTCAACTTTCCCCTTAACTGATAAATCAGAAGCTAACTTCAGCACTTCTTTATTAAATTGTCACATCTCACTAAAGATGTGGACAGAAAAGTCCAGTGCCACGTTTCAGCTTTCAACCTCAATGATCAAATTCATTAAAAGGAGAAAAGCTAGCCGGACACCAGCTAGCTGCTAGAAGAACAAAGGCTTGATTTAGCAGCATGGAACCTGTGTTTAAGATAATGTGTGATTTGGGAATGAGCTGTATTTCTTCTTTGTTATTATTTTCTATGTTTTGCAACTAATCACAAGGATTAGTTAACCCTTCATTTAACTTCTATCCCTGAACTAACCCCACACAAGTTTGTCCCTGTGCCAAAATGTGGGCAAAAAAAAATGACTCAACAACGTTAAAATCGGACTGGTTCTTCGAAAAATCACAAAACAAGTTCACACTTTCATCCAGATACACATGTGCAAACACACACTCATGCAACTATCCATGTACACTCTCATCCACGTGTACATACACAAATGCATACACACAGCTGAGAAAGATCACAGTTACAGTGAGATTATATGTCACAGACTTGGAGACACAAAAACAAACTAATGTTGACTCATTTTTGTCCCTGCAAGATGAGATGGAGGGCTTGGACCTGGAGGGTAAGACTGTAGAGGAGACCACAGACCTGTTTAGAGGAAGCATCCAGTGACTTTAGTAACCAGGGCTTGCTTCAATTCAATCATACTGTAGCTAGAAGAAAAACAAAAAGCAGCAAATTTAATGAAAATATTGACAAATACATTCTCTGTTATTGGAAAAACCCATTTGGCTGTTTCCACGTGTGATCCGAATTGATTGAATTGAAATGAAACCCGTTATTGTTGTGCGGTGATAAATCATTTTGGTAGAAATTCTCCCTCTGCCCCTGGCGTAGATGCCCAACCTCTGAAGATCTGAGTAGATTACAACACACATACCCTAATGTGCAACCACAAACATGCGTGTTTCCCTGTATCCAGACACATGCTTTTAAGCTTTTTGTGTGAAAATAGAGAAGTGAAAAAACAGTCCTTGTAAAAATAGCTGAAGAAAGCAAAAACTGTGCAGCTGTAAACAAATCCAGATTCTACCAAAGTGAAATATTGCTCCAGAGTCATACAGGCTGAACTTTATTGCCCTTTTGTACATCCCGTCCTTTCTCTAAATGCAGATAAGATATATTTTATTGATTGCATTCTTGTAAATAGAAATGTATCACTTTTTAGACGTCTCCAATTAGCTAAGAGCAGCTACCAGCGGAATTTATTAGCAGACTGCGTCTAAGTGTGCAGCCTCATAGCACCAAGTACCAGGAGAATAGTTGGAGCTTGTAGCAGCGATAACCTGCGTAGTTTCTCTACTTTGCTCTTGTCCCTTTTTCTTGTAACCTCCTCTGTGTTTCTGTCAGCCTTCTACCCCATTAATTCCCAGTGTCTGCTTTGGTATCGCCTCTATTTGCTGCTTCGATCGCTTTGGATGCTTCTGTCTCCTAACTGCCTCGTCCTTTCTTTTGCAGAGCCAAGCCGGCCCCACGGAGGTCCAGACGGCCGGGGCCACGGTGAGGAGAGCGAGCCCTCGGACGATGAGATGCTCTCTCTGTCCAGCCAGCGAAGCAACGCCAGCGCCGCCCCCCAGAAGCCCGACCCCCCGGCCCCAACGCCGGCCGCCCCCGCCGAAGAGGTGGATCTTCTCGGCCTGGATAGGGAGGAGATCAAGCGTCCGTGCTCCTCATCTCAGCCTCCGCCCACAGCAGCTGGAACCACCGACCTCCTCGGGGACTTGTTCGGGGCCCCGCCTCAGCCAACCAGCGGACCCTCATCCGCCCAGTCCACCCCGCACAAAGTAGCCCCCAACACTGCCTCGCCGTGTCCCTCCCCTGCTCCACCAGGTGAGGAGTTCCAAAGTACATCTGTTTCAGAACAGACAGACTTCAAATGTGCACAAAGAAGGAAAAAAAAAATCACTCGATGCCCAGTTAGGGGTTCAGTACACATTCCTAAATACTGACGGTAAAAGATAGCGACGTCCAGTTATTGGACATTTTTCTGGCTCTTTCAGTTGCATCTCCAAGGTTTCATTAAACGGTATGAATCTGACTTTCTTTAAGTCTTCAAGAGAACATAAGTTGACGTAAAGCTGCCAAATAATTCTTAACAAAACATGAATACTATATACATAAAGTCAACATTGTAAATACAGTATGGTGGACAATACGCTATACTCAATTCCTAAACTTAGTTCAAGAAAATTTAGGCAACAAAAATATGGGTCACTGTAAAATACTTACTAATAAAAGACTGTAAGAGAGTTAATGT
>NW_007578842.1:96130-173575 GCF_000690725.1 Stegastes partitus
AAATCGATTGATATAAAGTAACTGATGAGACTAACAGATCATTCTAACATCACTGTAAATATCACATGCAAAACAAAGGAGTTCACAATTTTACTCAAACTGTTGTTCTGCAGGTGAAAGTGAAAGCGCTCATACCTGAACTTGATCATATACGGTGCATATGAAGAGTATTTACGCCTATTGGAAGTTTTCCCCTTTTATTGCTTTTCAACATTGAACCATGGTCAATTTAATTTTACTTTTTTGACAAGAGTTTACAAAAAAAACCTGACTCTCTTCAGCGTAAACTGATTTCTTCAGTTTATTATTTATTATTATTTATTCTTCAATTAATTCAAGATATACAAGGTACAATTAGAGATTGCGTAAGTAAATTTCCGTCAGTATTAAGTAAGATAGGATAAGATAAGCCTTCATCAATCCCACAGTGGGGAAAAATTCAAAAATAAAAACAGACTAACGCATACAAAAGTAATAGTTCTAAAAAAAAAAAACATAATTACGAGTTGTTTTTTTTTGATGAATAGAAATACTGACAGTATTAATATTGTATGCAGATTGTATGCAAGTAGAAAACTAGTGATATATAATACATATATATAATGCATATATTCTAGTATATGTAGAAAAATCGATATTGCACAGAATTTTTAAAGTACAAAATTCCCATCATTCACAGAATGTGTTGGTATTGTTCCAAGAGAAGTACGACAGTTTTAGTCGATGCACATTTAGCTGCAACTACAACACTGAGCCTGTTCTTCACAACAGTCACAATCTAGAAAATGTACAAACGTATAAACTCCGGATGTTATTGGTATAGTTGTTTGTGCATTATTTTCCTACTAATATTACCTGTTGAAAGGATTCATAGTGATTTGGAGATTTTGCAGTAAAATATTGTGACACAATCCCTGCAAATTACTGTATAAAGGCAACTTGTGAAATAAAAATGCTTGACATTACAATCTTTTAGCATTATCTCAGTGCAGTAGTTTTCTTTTTGGCACATGGAAAAATGGCTTATGTAAAAATGTTAAACATTGTGCAGATTTATTGTAAAAAAAAAAATCCAATGACAGTACATATTTTGTAATGTCAAAGTGGTAAATTAAATAACAAAAAATTGCGTCATGTAATCCTGCAGTACAAGACAATAACACTTGTGGATCTTTTTTTTTTCTCTCCCTGCTCAGCATTCGATCCCTTCGGTGCGGGGCCCATGCCTAAGCCTCAGGACATGATGGGTTCTTTCCTCGGACCAGGTAACGTGGGGCAGTCAGATCCTTTCCTGCATGCTGCTCGCTCACCGTCACCCACCCTGCAGCCCACAAGCCTTGGTAAGGCATGCTTCTGCCGCTCTGCTGCACTTTGTCTCACAGCACCTTTTTGGATGTAATAAACGCATTTCAACAGTCTGACCCAAATCAGGGTAAGGCATGTCTTATAGCATTTGCCTTAACACGTAGCCATACACCGCGTTTGTCTCGTTGCATCTGTGCTCTTGTTGAAACCGGCACCTGAACCACATTTTTTATATTTTTTTTGCTTCACAAGTTGTTTACTTAAACATTAGCTCTTTTTTATATGTTGCTGCTGTAATGTATGTTTTGCAATGTGCAAGTCTGCATGATGTATGTCAAATATTTGCAGCCCATCTGGTCACTCCTGCATAAAGACTAGCTTGATATTTCAACCCCAGCACAAGTCATTCCATATCTAACATTTTCACCGTTTGCAGCCAATATTTAACTTCAAACAGAGCAAAGCAATTCTTCTACTTCCACTCAATTTATATTGTTGACATATACCTAACCAAACTGACAGTGTTGCTTGTAAAAAGAAACTGCATGGCTTCAGAGGAGGTTTTGGATGACCGTGCACTCCTTTTAGGTGACAATATTAGCTCTAACTTTAGCTTCAAGAACGGACAATTTGATCCTCCAAAAGCTCGACCCCGCTCTTACTGCTTTGTCTCTGGCTGTGTGGGTTCATGTGACTCGGCTCACATTCCCTGTGTGCTCCATCTGTGACCAACCTTTATGCGCTTGGGACAGGTCGGAGTTCCCCCGTCCCGCCCACCACTCCAACCGTCAACATTCAGCAGCAGAACGCCATGGGAGGATGGGACTGGAACAGACCTGCTACCACAAGCACAGGTGCCAACACAGACTCATATACAGTGAATACGCAAAAACGTTCATCTAGTACTTCAGTGTGACCTTTACTACCATGTGTTGGTTCGTTTAGGAGGAGGCTTCGGTATGGGCAGTCGGTCGGCCACTACCAGCCCCACAGGCTCAGTCCACAGCACTCCAACACACCAAACCAAGCCAAACACCCTGGATCCGTTCGCTGACATTGGCAACCTCGGGGGAAGCCTTGGAGGTCAGACACTGACTCAGTTTTCCTAAGTCTTTGCCATTTTTTCCATCACCTCTTACACCATAATTGCTGTTGTTTTCATCAGGAGGTTCTGGCTTCTCCAGCAAACCGACCACACCTACTGGAACAACTCCCTCCTTCCCTCCGATGGGCTCCCCATCGCGGCCTCCACCGTCTCCGCAGCACGCGGGAGGAGGGTGGCAGCAGCACGCGGGAGCCGGCTTCCCCTCGTGGCAGCCCGGAGCTGCTGGCGGGGCCGGAGGGTGGCAACCCCAAGGGCAGGGTCCCCCTCCGCAGCCAAAGCCCAGCCCCAGCCACGCCCCCATGCCTCACACATCGCCCCAAAACCGACCCAACTACAACGTCAGCTTCTCTGCGATGGGGGGAGGCTCGCCCAGCGCGGGGGTCAAACCGCAGGCTGGAATGGGTGAGCACAAGATGTGGAAAAAGACCGAGGTTGATTATTGCACTGCAAATGTTGTGGTTGGTTTGTGAATTTGTTCAGTTGTGATGTATTTGATGCAATTGTAGGCAACACTAAAGCAACAGGATTCATTTAAAAGACTTAAATGCACATTTTCTCCAACAAAATCCCAAATTTCTATTATTTAAAAGATGGAAAGAAAATGTGACAGAAGGTTCTGCTGGAGTTAGGTGGAGGTTTTGGTTTGTTATTGTAGTGGGATTCTTTCTTTTCCAAGCATTTAGAGAGACGGAGCAGAGATGTAACACTTGGATGACTCAATTTTTAATACATTAACATTCTAATGCTGCTGGCACGTTCATTCATCAGTGGGAACCGATCTGTCACTTGTTCTCAGTACATTGCATCTGACTGTATAATGATAAGTGACTGAGCGACTGAAAAACAAAATATGTTTTCCGTCTTTGCATTTGTGTGCCTCTCTGCCAGGTCCCAAGCCTAAAGCCTCAGATGCCAACTTTGACGACCTGCTGTCTGGTCAGGGCTTTGCAGGGACCAAAGAGAAGAAAGGACCCAGGACTATAGCAGAGATGAGGAAGGAGGAGCTGGCCAAAGAGATGGACCCTGAGAAAATAAAGGCAGGGACTGATTTTCTGAATAAAATAATGTGTGTGTTGTTGCCTCGTGACTTTTGCATCCCCACGTCTGGGTACAATCAGGGTTTGGTAGCATGTCTGCGTGTGGTTGTCATCTGTGTTTGTCCAGCGTGGCTCAACAGAAGCAGTTCAGTGATTCCCAAAAGTAGGATCGTGTACTCAAAAACCTTTGGCTGTTAAAGCCTGCCTGTGTATTCCAGAATTAATGAAGCGACCAATGTAGGTCTCCCATGACCAAACTTCGGTTCATCTAATTGCTGCTTTAAAAGGCATTTCACCAGAGCCAAAACGACTGAAAGCATTTATGTTAATAATTGTTTCAAATCTGGTCCTCACTGGCTAATGGCTCCCCATCTCTGCCTCCCCCTCTGTGTCCCAGATTCTGGACTGGATCGAGGGGAAGGAGCGTAACATCCGTGCCCTGCTGTCCACCATGCACACGGTGCTGTGGGAGGGAGAGACGCGCTGGAAGCCTGTGGGCATGGCTGACCTGGTTACTCCAGAACAGGTCAAGAAGGTCTACCGCAAAGCAGTCCTGGTCGTTCACCCAGACAAGGTGAGACAGATAATGACTTGATGAACGTAGATCTGAACTCTAAGCACTTTTTTGTGCATTTCTTTATTTGTTCCTGTCGCATTTTTACTCACTGTAAGTTGATTTTTCTCTGTGGAAACAATGACCACGAAGGAGAGAGAATTCAAAAGTACTTCCACGCAGCAATACTGAGTTACAATACCATGAATTATAAGAACAGAAAATACCAAAAAAATGAAAGTTGAAATTCTTGGATTATTTGTTTATTTAGGGCTGCAAGGTGGCTCGGTGGTTAGCACCGTTGCTTTGCAGCAAGAAGGTCACCAGTTTGCATCCCAGTGAGGACACCCGGGATCTTTCTGCATGGAGTCTCCATGTTCTCCCCGTGCAGTGTGGGTTCTCACAGGGTTCTCCAGCTTCACTCCCACAGTCCAAAAACATGTTGAGGTTAATTGGTGATTCTAAATTGTCCGTAGGTGTGAATGTGAGTGTGCTTGGTTTTTCTGTCTCTAAGTGTAGCCCTGTGATAGACTGGTGACCTGTCCAGGGTGTCCCCTGCCTTCATCCTAAGTCGGCTGGGATAGACTCCAGCCCCCCCCCACGACCCTAGTGAGGATTAAGCGGTGTATAGACAATGGATGGATGGATGGATGTGGGGTTTTTGTTGTTGTTTTATTTTGTAATTGAAAGAACATGGAATCAACAAGTTGAACATTTTACAGGTGTTACCAAAAGTGGAAAAAATGGTGACTGTACATACAATAGATATTTTACTGATTATATTTGTAATTTCTTTCCATACCCTGTCTCCTCTCTGTTCTGTGTGAACACAGCCTGCAGTTCAGCCCAGTTCAGCTGAAAAGTCTCTGAATTTTTGTCACATTGATCACAGCTGAGTCAGTAAAGGCTCCATGGTTGCAGATGTTAGTCAGCTGGTTAGTTATGAATGAATCTGGTCGCTACAAACGGTTTATTTTTTAGCAGTTTTTTCAATGAGACATGTAGAACAAAGTGATTTTAGGCGATCTAAAGCTAATCTGGTTATCTTTACCACACCATTAAAAAGGTAAAAATCTATCATTCCTCTGGTTTTTACAGTGTCTCTCTATGATAAATGGTGATTTAAAATAAAATAAAATAACATGCCTTTATAAAATCTGCCAAAAGTTTGGGGCTTCTGTGTGTTGAAACACCAAGGATCTTCATCTTTGTCTGTATGAGAGAATGCACAGCTTCTCTGGCTCTACAGCTGATCTCAGTGCAGGTACAGAACAAATTCGTGGTAACTCATCTGGCACAGATCACAGAATCAATAGTCCAATACAACGGTCGTCATAACAGGACGTTCAGACTGAAAAGCTACTAAAGTCAGTTGACTCAGCAAACATAAGCTTCAAACTTGAAAACTGAACTTGGTTTATTAAAACAAACACAATCTACATCTTCCACCTCTTTTTGTTCCATCTTTGCAGCACATGATATTGATTTAGGCACTACTGCAATGTAAAATAGCAACGAAAATCAAAATCTGATTACCAAAAATAGTATTTTTTATTTTATAATGATGGCTGAAATGGCTACATGTTGATTACAGTAGTTGGTCATACTGACAAACATCATCATCATCGTCGTCATCATCGTCACCTGCTTGCTCTACAGAATGTTTCACCCCTTTTAGTTTAGTGCAACTTTTTTTTTTGTGGTCCACTCTCACTCTATTCAGCTTTTAGAGCCACAGCAAGCAGCTGTTTTTAGATAAAATAACCCTTTATAAACCCACCATGTGCTACCTTTCCAGCCCCACATGACAGACAGAGGTCTAGCCGGTGGACAGAGTGAAATGTTCAGATTTTCCTGTGAGACAGAGTTAAAAAAGAATACTGGAGCACAGCAAACAAGCATTAACAGACAGTTTGTTTGTAGAGACAAATATGAGAGTGTAATTTGATCAGATGTGATGGACAGTGTCATCGTGTTTAGTCAAGAAGTTTTCAAACTGAGCCATTGAGGTGTGAGAAAAGCATGGACACAGTACAAAAAATACAAAACAATGAGACATCGCTCAACTACAGGGATCCAAAGTTGCAGAAAATACAATTTAAAGGTCTTTCCTAGTCCGACAAAAACATAAACATTAGCAACAAATAAAAAAAGTACATAAAGTACAGCAAATCTCTTGTTTTGGTTCAATAAATTATATTTATTTACATATTATCATTTTATATTTATTTACATATTATATAATATTTATTTTATTGCTATCTTATTATTTATATCACCTTTTACGTTTTGTTTTTTTTCTCCCTTAGAACTGTGACCATATTAGCTGCTACAAAGATGATGCCAAACGAAATTTTGTTGTATTTTTTGTACAATGACAACAAAGCGTCTTCTTCTTCTTCTTTTTAAAGAGCCCATATTATGCATTTGGGGCTTTTTTTCTTTCCTTTAGTACGTTACAGCTTTATTGTGCATGCAAAAGGTCTGCAAAACTACACAACTCTAAGTCCAACAACAAAGACACTGCTCCTTATGACTTTTCTTCTGTTACTTTTCTATGTCACCAGGTAACACATTTGCATCATTCCTGCCTAGCTGCTACTTTCAGAGATCTGAGTTAACGCTACGTAGCCAGTAGTATCACTTTCTCCGAGCCAGCTGACCAATCAGAGCAGATTGGCCTTTTCAGTAGAGAGGCCTTGACCCTTTATCGGGCAAGTAACCATATATGGTAACTTAGTAGCATTAAAAATGATGTGGGGGGCAGAGTCACGTGACTTCCTTCAGCCAATCAACGAAGGTCAGGCCTCTGACCAGTCGCGAGTGATATAAAAGGTTCCCCAAGTCTGACTGGTGATTTTAAAACAAACTTTATACGTGTATTTTTTTTACAATAATTTATCCACTTATTATTATTTTATTTTATTTAGGTGGGCAAGGAATCACATATGGTAACTGCTTCGACTTTAATTTGCTGCCTAAACCTGAAACTTTTTTTTAAAAAGTCAAAATAAGTTCTCTTATATCCACCAATGACACACCAGGGTTGAAATTTTAAATGTCCATGTACTTCAGTGACTTCCCTATAAAGAGTTAAAGAGACAGGAGCTAAAGTGGAGCATTCAGACGGAGGCTGAGAAGAGCTTCTGCAGCAAAGTACAGTATGAGAAAAAAAAATGTTTTGGAAGATTGAGGCAAACATACTATAGTAGACTGCAACAATAAAATCAGAAATGTGAACATGTATGCATGATGTGGGCTCTTTAACTAATGTTGGAATAGAAACGTTTCACACTCGACATAACGACAGACAAGAATACAGTGAAAATAATTAGCACTTCAACAATGTGACAACTCAGCGGTCCAAAAGTAGGCCTCCACCAATCAAATACAAAACTATTACTCTGTGAATTAACAGTACGATTAGGGGATTAATTATATAATCAACTGCATTATGTTCAGGCACTGAGGTGCAACATTCAGAGCCAGTGACTGACTCAGAGAAAAGAAAGTCCAAAGCTGCTCTGTTTTTGTGAAGTCAGTCATTTAGCAGAGGGGTGTTCACCGGAGATAAGACTGAGAGCTTTTTTCCTGTTTCATTAGCTGTAACTTCTATTATATTAGACAGATAAGCTGCATAAAAAAGAAGAAGGGAATCGAGTGTATTTTAAATAACTGAGCTATCTGAAACTGAAGAGAGTGTTTCTGCCTTGTAATCCACTGGAAGACAGGGATATGCAGAGCTCCCTCACGCTCACTAAAAGCCATCTAGGAGAGAAGAAGGCAGCCTTTGCACTGCTGAGGGGCAGAATCTAGAGTTCAATATTGGTTTGTTAGGATCCCATTTAAATGTATGAATGCAGTCTGACTGTCCTACAGGTGTCTCGCACTCATTCTCAAGACACGAGGGAGCTATTGAGGAATGAGCAATATGGAATTTGGAGACATCTGTAGCCATGTGCGTGTTCTATATTAACAGTTAAGTGTCCTCATTATGACATTTTGAGAGTAGGACTGAGACGAGGGAATACAGAGCGACAAATTTAAAGCACTCAATTTTCAGTCCTAGCAAAATAAGTGAAATTCATTTTTGACACAAAGTGCAAGTACAAAAAAAAAAGGTTAAAGGAAAGAGGAGACACAATAAATTAAAAATGATATAAATAAGCCAATTACATGAGTCAAGAACAACGTCTGGAGACACAGAATTTTTTTTTTGTTGTGAGCATTTTGGGTGTTTTGCAGTTTTAATTTCCTGTGATTTCCTTGGAGGATCCAATTGTGGGAATGTTTGTATGAGTTGTTCTGTCGAAGGTTGTGACCACACCCTTTGTGAGTATTTATTTCTCTCCAGGTGCAGGTGTCACCCGCTTGACATTATGTGGCAACATGTTTCACTGAATTGCCCAAGAGGAGATATGCTGTTGTTGCATTTGCTGTTTGATTCAAGGACATGATCTGACTTGTTACAATTCCTGGCTGCACAACACTGCCCTGCTAATTTGCATATGCCAGAGGTGTCTGAAAGTGATTTCTCTTTCTTTCTCTCTCTTTCCCTTCACAGGCGACGGGACAACCATATGAACAATATGCCAAGATGATTTTCATGGAACTCAATGACGCCTGGTCAGAATTTGAAAGCCAAGGACAAAAACCTCTCTATTAAACAAGAGGAGGTTGAGCGAGGAGAGGACGTCCCCGCTGATCCCGTCATCTAATCCCACCACCTCTGGTTCAGCGTACTTGCAGCCGCATCCCACAACATCTGCCTTTATACCTGTGCTTCGACTCGAGCTTCTCTCCCCCCCCCCCGCCACAAACACAGGCGACATCAGTGATGGTGAAACACTCCAGAACCGTGTCCAGACTTAACAGCGTCGCAGAACAAACGACTCCCTGTAGCTCTAATGTACCTATCGTATGTATGTGGTGCAACTCTGTCCTTCCTAGTCGAGAGTTCTTAGCTCCAAACCAGTCAAAGTCAGGATGTCCTGGGAAACAGTTTGGTTCTGAGCAGACGGAACAAAAGAAGAGAAAAAAAAACCCAACAACACATCAGGGAGTAAACTGAGCACGAGTAGTCTGGAAGGCACAGCAAGCGTCGAACAGCATTTAAGCCATTTTCGGAGGAGATTTTGCTTTGCACCGTGTGAGAATTGAATCCACGATCCGTTCTGTCATATCAGAAGTTTTTCAATACAGTTGAATGTTCCTTGTGATGAGAATTACAACAGCTGCATCAAGTTACTGTATCCTGACGAGCCCAGCCTGTATTCCATCCAAAATAGGCTGTTTAGGGTACAAATGAACTTATTTAGAACGTGCAGTTGTTTCGTCCAGTTGGCTCTCGTATCCATTAGAATGTAGTCTGTTGAAGATAACCGAAAATGGAGAACTGAATTAGATTTTGCAATAATAGTTTAAAAAAACAACAAAATTTAATTTCCCGACTCAATATTCATGTGACGGATGAAACAAAACGGTGTTGTTCTATAGGATGGTCCCTAATTCTCTGTGTGTCTGATATAATCAAGCCTTGTGTGTTTCCGCGTTTGAACTGAGGATTGTATATTTTAGGATTAGCACATGTACAGTTCCTTACATGGAGCACCTCGAGGCCTCATGCATACTCGCTCGTACGGTAACAAAGTATTTCTGCAGGGGAGCTCGGTGAAAGCACAACTTTATTCGGTGCAGCTTTTGAAGGGAAGTTATTTATTTATTAGCTTGTTTTTTTTTTTTAGTTTCGGATCTACTGCGTTTTGGGTTTAACGAAATGTTGGCGAGAAAAGGTTCAGGATTTTGGGGCCATTATGTTTAACCCTCATAGCCTGTAATATATTTTCTAAATGACACTAATGCGCATAAAGTCCCGACAATGCAATAAGAAATTTGGGTTGATTTCACACATCTGACTCTTTCATATCTTTGCTGATTCTACTGATCCCATGCACATGTGCTGATATCACAACGGTTTCATCCACACATTGATTCGCAACCTTTTGATTACTTGATTTATATTGTTTACTTCTGTGAGACATTCCTGTCACTGCACTGACATTTTTTTTTTATTTATAATCAGCATGCAGCTTTTGGACATGTAATCCAGGCACCACTTCATATCAGCAGTAAGATGCAGCACAGAGTTTTTCCAAGAGCTGTACGTGCTGCAGGTGCTGTTCGTAACGGTTTGAATCTAACCCGACAGATGTGAACTTAAACCTCTCTTCGTGTAGTTTCATTCATGTGGTGTGATTCTTCCTAAGTATGATGATCTCTTTTAAGGGAAACTTACTCGTGAACTGTTTCCTTGTGTAAAAAGTATTTAATAACCTTATCCCAGGATAAAGTCCTGAGGAAAATGACAAACATATGCAAAAACCAAAAGTATATCTATAAAAATAATCATCAATTTGTTTTTAGGGGTTTGAGGTTTTCACAGGATGCTAATAAGATCTTGTAGCGGCCCCGATAAACCTGTTTTATTCTGCTTAAACATCATTTAATACACACAAACTGAGCAGATTATTTGCCTTCGCATGTGCACAAACTGTTTTTGCATAGCATCCATGCTCGCTCTCTCTCTCTCATTTGAACGGTAAAATGAAGGATGATTCTTTTACTTTCTATTTGGCATCATACTGCTCTTTTTTTCTCTTCACTGGACTGCATTCGCCCCGCAGGGTTTCCAGTTTGTTCATCTGCATTAAGGACTGAACTCTGACCAGCGTGAGAAAAGAGTGTGTGACTGCTGTAAAAGTGCTTCTGGACCCCGAATGCATCACAAAACAGGAGGAAGTTTTGACTGAAGTGGGTCCCTGAACAAGACACTGGGGTCTCAGGCTGAAAACACTGAATCTTGGGACTACTGCTTTTTATTTTCCCCCCCTCCTCCCGGTGACTTACGAGATACGAGAAGTGTGTAGTATCATGTGTCTATGCTCTATTTACACCGAGGACCTACGTGTGAAGAAGTAACCCCTCATAAGCTCCCTCGCTGACTGAATCTGCAACCTTGCGGCTATGTTAAAAAAAGCTAACCTCTATATTGTAGTTAATGGATGTGTGTTGTTTGAAGTTGTGGTATGTATGGAAGTGATCAGGTTTGGATACGGAGTACTGTATGTTATGTGTTTGCCTGTCTGCTGTTCAAGTATTACTAAATTGTGTACAAAATCTGTTCATGTGTTTCTTTTTTTCGGTTCTGTTTACCGTTACGGGATGTACATAAGGATCAAGTGCAGTGCACAACAATAAACAGTAAACAGAGACTGGAGTGGTTGTTCCTCAGATTTTGTGAGTCTCTTGGTGTTTCTCCTCTCAACCACTAGAGGGAGGCAGCACACAACTTATACCACTGACCTCTGAAGTTTAATACATTGGGCTTATTGGTGGAAAGATGGGATCTCGGACCATTTACGTATGTAAAAGTACTACTACAGCAATCTACAACCACCTCGTGACAAGTAAATATCCTTAAAAACCATGTTTAAGTTACAGTACAGTTATATTACGGGCAAAACATACAGTGTCAAGATAAATGTTCTCATTTGAATCTCCGCCACCTACCGTAGATACACATCAGGAATCGAGTTCAGTGGTTCCAAACCTCTGACTCAGGCCCCCCCCAAGAACCTCAAGTTAAATCTTGTGAGGGGCTGTGAGATGATTAAGGGGTCTGATAAGAAAAAAACAAAGCTCTTCACATGGTTTCTATCATTTTCCTCTGACTTTTTAGTGATGAAAGGGGGGGGGGAATCTAGATAATTAGATAATTTGACCTCTTTGTTCCCTGTTTAAATGCTCCCATCTGAAAGGTTTTAGAGGAGGAGATGTCTCTTTGGTGCATCTGCTAACAACCAATAGACACCAGAAATACAAGAACCAGAAGTATGAACAGTCTAAAGGAGTTTAAAGGCATATGACGTGAATTTTCAAGCTTACTTTTAACATAGAATCTCGAAATGAAAGGTAGTTGGTTACTATTGGAGCAAAAGGTGCAATAAAGAAGTTTCAAATCTGGTGGGGTAGATTTTTTTTAAAGTAGCACAAGATGATATTTACTCAGTGCATGAGTACATTAAGGTTGTGTCTGAAATCTCTACTCACTATAAAGGGACCACTATGAAGTGAACTACGTAGGGAGCACCTTGGTAAACTAACATTTTGGACACTACTCAAGCCATTCATTTCGTTACTCACTAGCTGTAGCAGCGTAGTACAAACACATCACATTCACAGTTTATTGCACAGCTAAGAAATGGGTAAAATAAAATGTAATAAAACATAAACAGGAACTTACATTTTTATGACAAGTTTTCACACTCTCGTTTGTCTCATTTGCATTTCCTTTCACACAATTCATGATGGTCCATATTGCTTGGTTAGTGACCATCGGCTGTACACTACTTTCCACAGTGCATTGTGGGATATTTTGAGCGCACTATACAGAGTGTAACTTAACATTCGGACAGCACTACAAAATGGCAAAGGCCCTATACAGTGCACTATGTAGGGTATGTGGGATGATTTCGGACACAGCCCAAATCTTGTTTCCCCTTATTAAACATCCATCCATCCATTATCTATACACCGCTTAATCCTCACTAGGGTCATGGGGGGCTGGAGTCTATCCCAGCTGACTTAGGGTGAAGGCAAAGGACACCCTGGACAGGTCACCAGTCTATCACAGGGCTACACTTAGAGACAGACAACCAAGCACACTCACATTCACACCTACGGACAATTTAGAATCACCAATTAACCTCAGCATGTTTCTGGACTGTGTGGGAGGAAGCTGGAGAACCCGGAGAGAACCCACACTGCACTGGGAGAACATGCAAACGCCACGCAGAAGATTCCGGTGCCCCCACCGGGATGCGAACCGGCAACCTTCTTGCAGCGAGGCAACAGTGCTAACCAACTGTGCCACCTTGCAGCCCCCTTATCAAACAGCTCTCATATCATATTATTCATTAGTATAAAAAAGTTCATGTCACCACTTTGTTCGTGTCAAGATTCCGGTGACCAAAACATAGTGTTTAAATCACATCAGCACTGTGTTGTTAACTTGTACCAGTACGCTGCATAATGATGCGTGATTATAGTTGTAGATTCAATTGCAGCTAGTTACAGGTTGATATGTTTTCCCTTGGGACCCGGATCCGGGAAAAACAGTACTGCAGTGCCAGTGTTTAAATATTCAGATGGAAATTTGGGGTAATTGAAAATAACCCTTCAATCAGTGATTCATTGTAAAACAAGGTTGCTGCCACACTCTTCAGTTTTTCCTTCCTCCAGCCCTCTCTGCTGACGCACTTCCTGAGAGGGATTCAGTGCTGATGGATGTGCACTCTTGTTTAATATCTCATGATGCTCTACACCATTAAACACAAGCCTGATGTGGAGGTCAAGCTGCTAAACATGCACAGGGATTCAAGTGCACATCGTGACAGTGTGAGGACAAAGGATATCCTTTGGAGTAATTGGACATCCACATTCTACCACACACCACAAAGGTTTACTGATAGTAAATGTTGATTTAATGCACCATAAATGAGCTCTACCAGAAAATGTGTCAGATTCCTTACAGCACAGATGGTTGGTCTAAACAGAACATGATTTGCAATTTAAGTTGTTGTTATGAAATCTGCTCTATGTGTGATCTGATCTGTTTCAAAAGGGTTAGACTGTGATCATCCGGTCACTGAGCCTGAACACAGAGATCAGAACTGTTCAGTTTGGTGTTCCTCTGCTGCTCTGCATTTTATACAGAACTTTTTTTTTTTTTTTACAACAAATCTTACAAGAGACGTATAAAAGATTTGAAATGTTTCAATTTTGTTGGTGAATCAGTTTTAAAATTATTAAAAATTATGTTCTGCAACAACTGCTTTGGCATCTGTACAGCCTGACCTCCCGCTGTGTTCGCTACTTATAACGAAAGTCGTGCACTCTACTGAAGCTGAATTAAACCACAATCTTACTCACAGTGGAAATATATGACTCATCTCAGGAAAAACATGGCCAAGAAGTATTTCAAGACCAATTTGGTTTCATCTTAGCTTACCTGCTTGGCAAGTGAGTGCTCTGTTACGCTATACTTTGACATTGGGATCAGATTTTACTCATATATTCAGCCATTATGCTTCTCAGTGGCCTCTCTTTGTCAGAAAAAAAGGTTAAGCTAACTGAACAGTACAGTTTTTAAGCACTGCCCCGGGAGAGATAAATGATATTTGATAGCACCACTAAACTCACAGCACAGAGAAACAAACATGTACAGAAGGTCAAAAAACAGATGAGCTTTGCTGCGACCCCGACTTAAGGATTTACTGTTAATCATGTTAAATGTGAAAAACATCTACGTTCACCTGGACAGCTTACTTTCAAAATTTATATAGAGGTGCTATTTGACCCAGAGAACATCATGTATGCATCAAGACTGTGGCACTCGAAAGGTAGAAACTGAATAAATGGCGCTCTTGTGTGTGTCAAGTACTGCCATCAATTTACCCTTTAAAAGCTCTAAATGCTGCTGCGGTTACATAATGTACAATCTGCTGCTGGAACTACCTGGGAAGCCGGATATGTCTGAAAAACAACAACTTCCAGTAACTATATCTATACAAGAATGAAATATATTTAATGGGGGGGGGGCTGTTATTGGATGAGCACAACGTGTACTGCTGACTGTTTGGGAAATGTTTATCTCTCCGGAGATGTTCCTCCCTCAGTCTGGGAATTCACTTGAATATAAAATAGCATATTTTCACACGGCCTCTCCAGTGAGCGGTCATTAAAAGGAAATGTAGATTTGTGAATGGTTCATTTGTTTGGAAAGTTGTTTTGTTTTTTTAATGACGACCATGTGCTGCTGCTCTTTTGGCTTGTTAGGAATGAACGGTGGATTTAGATTCACAAAAACATGAATGGAATCATTTGAGACAACTTGATGCTTCTCATTTTAGATGTTTGATTTTAAAATAAGAATGGGAAGGAAAATACAGAATAAATAAATGAGTTTAAAAGTCCATTTTAACAAGCAGACATACAAGAATACAGAGGACGACTTGGTACGGTGGCGCTTGGGGATAAATCTTCTCGTCATACTTGGCTCATGATCACAATGGTGACATGTTGATGTTTAGCGGGTATTAACTTTTCACCAACTCAGCTCGAGGTGTTGGCATGCAAGCATTTGATAGGAATGTCAGTAGTGTTGCAGGTGTTTGGTTATTAAATAAAGTGATGCAGGAAAAAAAACTTATCAGGGGAATATTTTTGAACGTGACAATGCCATTCCACTTGTGTGTCATTCAATTCAATTCTTTATTTCGAACATATTTACATAACATAAATATGTCAACATAAGTAGAGAAGAAAAATAAAAATATATATAGAACAAAAAGACTTCATGTGAGTGACAGACAAAATACATGTATATATACCCATATCTGTACATACACATATATACATGCACCTACATACACACCCACATACATTCTGTTGCCACTACAGGAATAGTTGAATCTAAAGAAGAGGGAAAAAACACTCTCCAACATCATTTAAATAAATGAATCATGTGTCTGAAAGGGACAAGGAGGAAGCCAAAGCTTGTTATTTCCCACTCGTTATTCCACTGCTCGTAGTTAACCTAAACACCTATTTACATATTACACCAATTCTTTACAAACAAAAACAACCAAAGTGTCTCAAAACCTTGTGTCTTCTTTAACATTTGTGACCCGTCCACATGAAATCAGTCGCATTGCACCTTGGGCTATAGCTGACATAAAGTCTGAATTAAGTTAACACATGATCAAATATTGAGTTTGGGTTTATTACTTAGATCGGTCCATTTAGTTGTTTTGTACATTCAGCTAATATTACAGAGCGGTAACAGCAGAAAGAAGCCATGGAAATCAGCGATGTGTCACTGCCAGCCAGTCCTGTCCCTTGGTTTGCGTCATGTGGTAGCAACATGCCACTTTTGTTTACACATATTAGCCCAAGGTACAATGCGACTGATTTCATGCAGATGGGTCATATCTATGTTTTACAAAAATGTGCGACAAGCTACAAAACATCCTGATTTAATATCCACTGCTTCTGTTGTTTGCTGTCAAACGTAATTGTCATCATGATTATGTGAGTCAGGCCGGCTGAGGCCATAACACGAGTATTTAGCTGCTCTTTGCGCTTGGTGACCTCAGTCCGCAGAGACACTGTGGTCTATGAACTGCGCTTCCCGCTAACAATCACCCAAATGCATCCAGTGATTAAAAAGCAGCAGGAACGGGGTGAAACGTCGGCGGAAAAGGTGCTCATTTAGGTCTGGAGGCTCGTTGTTAGTGGTTTTCTAATACAGTCAGGGGGCAGAGAGTGACTTTGGGAAGGTTGTTGATCACCAGTGGAACCATTTCAGGAGCTGCTTCATATCTGCACATCACAGACTGTAAGAGCTGCGTTTTGTGTCTTAGTTCAACTCTTGAAGATGAGCTGTTGCGATGCGACTGTTGTACTACTGCTCCCTCATATTTTCTGTTCATAAATTATTATCCAAACCCTCCTCACTACAAGCGGCGACTTGACAGAAGGGATCATTTTACAACATTTGAAGTCTGATGCAATAAGAATGGAGGATATTACAGTTTTGGTATGTGTGTGTGTGTGTGTGTTTGTGCCTGCATGGAAAGGAATGTGAAGTCTGAATGCCAGGTCACTGATATATTGCTGCCTGGGTGCACAGATTTCACACAGGAAACAGAAACTGAACATTTGATTTGTTTCAGCGTCAACGTTTCTCACTTTATTACCGTTTTCACAGACGAGAACGAGATAATCAGGTTTATCTACGACATTAGAGGCATACTGAGCTAAACATGACACCCTCCTCGTTTTGGAGATCATTTTATTGCAATCCTCCGTAAAACAAGTGTATAATATATACTTGCAGAGGGCACCACAAAATATAAGCATTTATTCACTCATAAAACCAGTAGTAAAAATATTAGCGGTTTGTTTATTTCACACCTCATTAAAGAAAGTAAAGTCATTATGACACTACAGTGGTCAAGATTCAAGGTTGTGCGGCCTTTTTAAACCGCTTGAGGTATCGTGGAGGTCGGCCTCCCGGCTCTGCTGTGGTCAGCAAAGTTTTGGAACCTTACTGGCAGTTTAATAATAGCAGTCCCCTCTTTGGTTGTGCTCCTTCGTAAGCTCGGGTTTAACGCAACAGCAGCTGTTGTGGAAAACTACAATGGAACCTTACTAATAACTTTTACAGCCACTTAAAAGCTGCGTTAAAATAGTCGGACTGTTGTTGGGGTTTGTTGCTACTCAATTCTGGAGCCGTGCTTTCCTACTTCTTTCTTTAGGGTTGATCTGATTACAGGTTTTTGCACAAGGTGCAGCAACAGCGGGTGAAAGTTTAACTTTGAGTTTTGCTTTGTTTGCACATTTAAACCTGTGCTAGCTGATAGATTGCATTTTGCCCTCGACGCAGCAGTGCAAAAATTAGTAAACTCGGCAAACAAGATGAAAATAAGGCCAAGGGACATGAGTAGAGATAAATAACATTTTAAAACGTGAACAAAAAGAGTAATAAATTCTATATATCATACTGTTCCAACAGATTTTACAAAGGAAAAGAGTTTGAGGATGATTTAAAGGAAGCAATAAACTTAGTGTGTCTCAGTTCAGTAGAGAGCCCTCGAGTGTGAAGGCTCAAAAGCACATTTATTTCCAAAAGTCTGATCACTTTCGGAAACAAACTGAATAATCTACTCCATCTGCAGATCTCTCTGATCTAAAGGGTACACGTCAGAGCAAGGCAGTTTAAGGCCTTAAAAGTCAGAATTCACATTTTAAAATCAATTCTAAATTTCACAAGGAGCCAGTGCAGGAAGAGAAGCACAAGCGTCATGTGATCATCAGGCCTCTTTGGTCCATTAATAAGTCCAGCAGCAGAGTTTTGGAGAGTGAAGTGCAAAGCAATAATCAAGCTGAAAATATGGAGTCAGGGAGTCACAAGGCTTTTTTCTGTCCAATCATTTACTCCTTAAGTCCAGACCGAGCCAGCATTCATTCATTCATTCATTCATTCATTCATTCATTCATTCTCCACCAGTCTCTACAGATCTCTCTCTACAGATCTCTCATGAAGGTTATAAAACACAAGTGTTTGGAGGTTTGTTCTTACCGTCTCATTGTGATCACATCTGGGTCGATCCGTCTTTAAAGTAGAATCGCTGTGTTCAAGTTGAGATGTCCTAGATGTGGTGCTCGGAGCGCCATTAGTCGGGAAAAAAAACCCAACAAAAATCCCTTTCATCCTCATCAGGAAATTTTAAAATCCAGTCAGAGCTTCTAGCAGTCAAAACCAACCTCCGAGCGTAAGTCATCAACAGCTTCTGATTTGTTTCTGCCACTGTAGTTTCATAACTTCAGATCACAAAAGAAAATCATCCAAATCCTGCTACAGCACCAGAAGTCCTCGCTTCCATCCTCCCATCGTGTCTCCTCTGGGTGTCCACCAGTTTCTCCTCTAAACACCATAAACTCTAATCCAAGCCCCAAAATCCTCATTTCCTCAGCATCTGTTACCTGCCGTACAACTTCCGGGTTCAAGTCTGCTGTCTCCGCCCACCAGAGTGACGTCACTGTGACTTCTGCAGCTCCAGCGCCCCCTGCTGGCGTGGCCCTTCTCCTCCAGCCGCGGCCATGTGCCCTCACCTCTGCAGCCACATACTGGCAGGTAGTGACACCGATCTAGTTAAATTCTGTTTGGTTCATCTGTTCTAAACTGGAACACACTGTCGCATACGCCGATCCAGAGTATCCCAAACATACTCAAAGGGGTGACAAGCCCGGTGAGTATGCTGGCCATGCAAGAACTGGGATGTTTTCAGCTTCCAGGAATTGTGTACAGATCCTCATGAGTCCTCATCATGCTGCACCATGAGGTGATGGTCGTGGATGAACGGCACAACAATGGGCCTCCGGATCTTGTCACGGTATCTCTGTGCGTTCAAAATGCCATCAATAAAATGCACCTGTGTTTGTTGTCCATGACATACGCCGGCCCATACCATAACCCCACCGCCACCATGGGCCACTCGATTCACAACGTTGACATCAGTAAACCGCTCACCCACACGACACCATACATGCTGTCTGCCATCTGCCCTGTACAGTGAAAACAGGGATTCACCTGTGAAAGGAACACCTCTCCAAAGTGCCGGATGCCATTGAATGTGAACATTTGCCCACTCAAGTCGGTGATGAACTGCAGTCAGGTCGAGACCCCGATGAGGACGATGAGCGTGCAGATAAGCTTCCCATAAGACAGTTTCTGACAGTTTGTGCAGAAATTCTTTGGTTATGCAAACCGATGGTTGCAGCAGATGTCTGGGTGGCTGGTCTCAGACGATCTTGGAGGTGAAGATGCTGGATGTGGAGGTCCTGGGCTGATGTGGTTACATGAGGTCTGCGGTTGTGAGGCCAGTTGGATGTACTGCGGAATTCTCTCTTTTGGAGACGGCTTATGACAGAGAAATGAACATTCAATTCACAGGCAACAGCTCTGGTGGACATTCCTGGAGTCAGCATGCCAATTGCAAGCTCCCTCAAAACTTGCGACATCTGTGGCATTGCATTGTGTGATAAAACTGCACATTTTAGAGTGGCCTTTTAATGTGGCCAGCCTAAGGCAAACCTGTGCAATAATCATGCTGTCTAGTCAGCATCTTGATATGCCACACCTGTGAGCAAAGGAGAAGTGCTCACTAACACAGATTTAGACAAATTTGTGAACAAACTTGAGAGAAATAGGCCTTTTGTGTCCATAGAAAAAGTCTCAGATCTTTGAGTTGAGCTCATGACGAATGGGAGTAAAGCCAAGTGTACATCTTGTTCAGTCTATATTTCCTTTGAATCAAGTCACTATACTAGTGTCTTGCCAGGCGTTCATCTGTTCTCTCTCAGCATGCTGATGATTCTGTGCATTCAGCTGAAAAGGTCATTCTGCTTGCATGAATTTAAAGTAAATGCCATGACCCGCTTGTCGCTACACATAGGCTAATTTTATTCAATTCTATTTTATTTCAAGGTGACTCCACTCACCTGTTCCCTTCAAGAATGCAGGTTTGGGGTTTTGTGATCTTAGGGACCATCTGGGTCATGCTTGCTCAGATTGCTCCAGAGCATCACTTGAGAAGTTATAGGTTACAGGTCAGCCACCACTGCCCATCATACACACAGCCTGCAGTGTTTAGTGTTCATTTTAAGTATATGAATGGAAACATTTTGCATATGTAGGTAAATTTTAACATGTACATAACATCGAGCCAGCTTCACACTTTGGACATCCATCCATCCATTATCTATACACCACTTAATCCTCTGTAGGGTCGTGGGGGGGCTGGAGTCTATCCCTGCTGACTCAGGACGAAGGCAGGAGACACCTGGACAGGTCACCAGTCTATCACAGGGCCATACAGAGAGACAAGCAAGCACACTCACATTCACACCTACAGATAATTTAGAATCACCAATTAACCTCAACATGTTTCTGGAACCCAGTGAGAACCCACGCAGGCACAGGGGGAACATGCAAACTTCACACAGAAAGTATAGAACCCAGGACCATTTTGAGCATAAAATTTAAAATAAATAAATAAATAAATAAATAATTCAGGTCTGAAATTTCAGGTTCTCAAAATTTTGCCAACATTTGAGACTTAAAAATGGGTTCTAAATAAAATGATATAGACTGACCATTGGAACGGCTTTAAGTTTTGTGTCTGTAGCAGCACAGTGGATGCTCCATTCTAAACAAACGTGGTGTATTTTTGCTAACGATATCCAGCTACAGTGTTGTTCATATCTTCTTGATAAATAAAGCGGGGTTGTATCCCAGAGTTTGTTTGGCCTGGTCTAGATTAGTGTGGGTCAGTGAGGGGGCCGCTGTAAATGGCGTGGCATTGTAACCGAAAGGCGGCTCTTGGCCAAAACAGGAATTATGGGATCGAATATCCCTTGTGGCACACACACACAACCACAGAAAACCCCTTTGTACCCCAGCCAGAGGGGAAAATTTGAGGTGACAGAAGGCAGGCTTGTCACTCAGCTCTTGTTCATCTAAGTGTCTGTGAAAAATCCCTCCGCGCACACAGCTACACACATCCAGTCCATGTACATGCACACAAAAATAGAGATGGCTTTTATCCAGAGAACTCTCACCCCTGTGCTACATACACTTGCTTTGCCAACACACCTTCAGGACCGCAGAGGAGTGCGAAGATAAACATGAAGCTTGCGTGAGGCGTTATGAGTGGCCGGTGTGTATTCTGACACCGTGTATCAGAAATAGCCCCTCATGCCCAGAGACACACTGTTCCACATAAAGCTCTCCATTTGTGGCACTTCATAATGTCACATCCCGGCCTGCTACTACGAGTGTTTGGGATATCACCGGGCAGCCAAACTTCATTTTTCCCTCTTACACTGCTGGAGATCTGCTGGTGTGGGGAAGCTGGTGAGTATTTTTCAAGTTTTCAGACATGGAACAAAAGCTGACAGGAGGATTGAGACCCTGAACAAGATGTTGACACCCACTTACAACATAACTGACATTCAAACTGATGGCAGTTTGGCGTATTGTTTTAATACTGAGTCAGTGGAATTGTTCTCACGTGGTTGGTTGGTTGTTGGGAGAAATAACCGGCAAACGCGTAAGTCTCGACCTTGTGTTTCACTTTTGTCTCTCTGTACTTCTTTTGTCATAAGTTCCGCTCACTTCCGTTCATTAATTATCAAAAACGCCTGCTTTCTTTTTTTTTTTTACATTGTTCCTCCACCTCCATGTTATTGTTCCCTGAATTTCAATTAGGAACAAACAGAGAACATTGTATCTCTTCACGTCAAACAAGTGTAAGAGGGACATGAGCTCAGGCTGAATCTGTTGTTTCTGTCCATTCCTTTGTTCATGTCTGAAGAGTGAGATGAGAGAGTCTTTGATCACTCAGCAGCTGTAGTCAGGATGTGTTTAGACTGGTTTAGCATCAAGATGCCAAGAAAAGCTGCTCTCTCCAAAGTTCAAAAATAAGTCTACCAACATTTCTAAAGCCCCTACTAAACATGTTTTATCTTGCTCAAAAATCAGTAGAATAAAAAAAAGAATTAATAATTTAAAAAAAGTTTCTAAAAAGTCACGTGCTGAACAATCTTCATTGCCATAATTTATAATGATTTTCTGGAGTTTTGTTGACAATTTCCACAAAAATTTAATGTAGAGGTTCTTGTAAAAAGATATTTTTGGCCTTTGAACAGAGCCAAATCATGTTAATGACTATCTGTGGGCTCTCACTCAACAGACAGATGTTCTTTTCAGACAGCAAATAACTACATTTTTCATCATTCTTTTAATGGAGACATGAGTTTAATATTGTGATTTTACTCAAAAGCAAAATCTCAATGTTTTCCTTTAAAGTCTCCTAATATGGAGTTTCCGTTGAAGCTTTGTCAATATCAACTCTTGATCAAAACCAGTCTTAATTTTAGAAATATTTAACCATGTAAAAACAACATGGCATCACTTTCCCCCCAATATACTCTACTGCTGCAGCCGCTAGTGTGACTTTAGACTCTCAGACTAGACACAGTTCTGAGCATTATTTCAACAGAGGCCAGTGCTAGTGGTTAGAAAGCCCTCATGTTCAGACTGCAGTCTCTGACGTGTCACTAAAAGGTAAAGCCAGCTCGGATCAGATGCTTTTGTCACAGACTCATTTGAGCTGAGCCTCGGGCACAAGCTGCTCCGCCTGGATTCGATCCACAGTCTGCTGATGCTTAGAGGAGGAAGACTTGTGTGTTTTAATGTGCGGTTGAGCTAACAGCCGTGGTCATTCTACTGAACTCATTTTTCTGCCAATTGCACCAACTGGTTTGTTTAAACTTTAAGTGCTAAAGGTGACATCATGGTCACCGGCATCTCCATGGTGATGAGGGGCTGTTTGCTCAGTTGCAGCTCAGGGACTGAACTTGCACAGGAGCTAAAGGTGTAAATAATTTGTTGATCTTCATGTTCTCACTTAAAGCAGGACTGTTGCTACCACTGAGGATACTTACGTCTTGTTCCCAGTATACCTTGCTGCTGTTCTCAGCAACCTCTGTGGAAAAAAAACACATAAGTGCTTTCTTGCATGTATGTTAAACTCATGTCTGTCTGTGCGATAAAAACAACCCTACTGCCAGTAAGCGGTTTGGATTTTGTTGAAAAGACGCAGTCTCGCTGTTTCCTGCTAATTTCAGGCTTATGCAATGCTGAGTCAGCCGGTTGCAGGTGGAAGCTTCATGTTTACTGTGAAGATGTAAGCGGCTTAGATATTTTCATTTTACTCTGAGAGAACGAAAAAAAGAAGGTGTATTTCTCACACAGGTGAGCTCCCCATATGATCACTTCTAGGGCAACAAAAAGGGAAATAAAACAGCTTCACGATACCTTACTTCTATATGTCATGATTAAAGTCTAGTTTTTTAATTGTTTTGTGAAAATATGTAGTTATGTCCTAAATATAGAGGTGTGTCGGATGATTTCCAGCTTACGTCCCTTGAAATATCTGCTCCATTGAAATGGTACATTTTAAAGGTTGCAACAACATAATTGAACTAAGCAAATAAATCCAAACAATTAAACAGTAATTTAGATGGTGTAAAAAGTTAAAGTCCCATCTGCAGGTGTACAATCAGTTGGATGGTGGTTTTAAATGGAAGAAGAAAAAAAAGCTTATATCCGTATGACTCGATCCAGATGTCCATTTTCCATACCTCCATATTGCTATTAAAGGTCACACAAGCCTCTAGACTGACACACATCTGGACAAAAACACATTCGATCATTTACAGTTTCCACTTTAGGCATCACGTCTTAGGAATGACAGGACTTTAACAGAAAATTTCTCCTTGGGGATTAATGAAGTATTTCTGTTCTATTCTGTTCTATAAATGATACCACAGTGCTCTTCGGTTCAGACTCTGGGGAATTACAGAGAATTTCAGAACTTTTATTGCATTCCATCATGAAGCACTTGAGCCTCCACAGGCCAGACAGGAGTGCATGAGTGTTTTTTGTGTTTTCGCACAGTCTGTGGATTTCCACTTCATCCCTCTGCCGTCGACTTGTCTGTCTCCTCGTCAGCTTGATGCACACCATCCGCTAAGTCCATCGCAACCGCTGGTCTGGGGCTGTGCGTCTGTCAACAAAGAACTTGACCTAACTTGTTTTGTTGTGAGTGTGTCCTTTCTGCCATCCGTTATCTACACATTGCTTTATTCTCTGTAGGGTTGCAAGGAAGTGGCTGGAGCCTTCCTCTCCACCTTTTTACATTTTCTCTCATCACTGGCCTCTTCAGTGCTTGCGCTGTCGTTTATCCTCCAATCTCACATTGTTCCTGCTTCTCTCACTCATAATTCACCCTCACCCTGATGTTTTTTATGTGATGATTTTTTGTTTTGTTTTGTGTAGTAGCCTGTGTTATTCCATGAAAACACACAAATGCACACATATTAGCACACACCCACCATTTTCCAACTGAGTGCTCCTCACTCATTGCTGGATCTGTGAAGGTCACTGGAAAGGCCAAAGCTACATTCAAAGACGGAAAGAAAGGGGGAAAAAAAAGATAAAAGCCTGACTGGAATATCAGAAACCCTAAGCTAAAGAACATTATGTTATTAGTATATGTTTCATTCATTAAAGTGACTGTTTTGAGTCTCTCTAGTGTTTTAAATCACACTTTGAAGTGGTCTGGTGACTGTCAAAGTTGGAATGTTTCCTTTAAGCCTCATGTCAAGCTTGATTAGAAGGAAAATATACAAAGCATTGAAACTGAAGTCAAAATAATTTGTGGCTTCAGGCTGCAAATAAGCATAGACTGTATATGAAACCGTGGTTTTGTTGCTTAGTGTGGCGTCGCTGGTGTTGCCGTCTTTGCACTGCCGACTAATCCCAAAATGAGCAAAGCAGTGAAGCATGAGAGTAGTGGAGGTGGGCCATGCAAACATCTCTGTGTCCCCTGACTCTAAGTGGTCACACCCTTAATTATGCGTAACTTTAGCCTTGATACAATTTAGACGGATTTAATTCAAGCCCTGTGCAGTTGTCATGAAGAGAGACCATATTTTTGGTAACACCAGGCTGTAGATATGCTTATTTCTGCAGTAAACTTGGAAATTTTAACATGGGGGTTGATAGGTTTTGACCCTCTTTTGCGGCAGCCTCAAGTGGTCATTAGTAGAACTGCAGTTTTGGCACATCTACATTCGCTTTATTTTTTTTGCTGCTTGCAAATAAACAACTTTTTTTTGCCTGGAAGACACTGGAATGGAAAATAAGTAAAACATCTTTCTATGGCCCCAGCCGAGGGAGCAGATGGAGGGGTTTCATTCAGAAAAGCGTCAGTAGAAATTTTGCATCAGATTACTTGAATGAGGCTTTGCCGGCAGGCTTTATAACCTCAGCGCTTTTGTTTGGAAAATAAAAACATTTGAATGGCTCAAGGTGCCAAACCGACACTCTCTCCTCCTCTCAGAGACACTAACGAGGGAGTATGACTCAAACAGAGAGACGCCTCGATGCTATTACCTGCTGCTTGACTGATGCACACTGCTGTAGTGGGAGTCGTGCTGAATGAAAACATCAAAGTGACGCGAGTGGGTAGGTGGAGGGTTGGGGGGTATTGTGTAAATTATATTGTTTGGAGGCCCCACGTGTTGCTCCTGTGGTTATATGATACTCAGTTTCTGCATTTCTGTGCGTTTTGATTTTCCCAAATGTCTGCAGGACTACATATTGCTCATTTACTTAGTTACTGTGCATATCCAATTAAAATTTGCTGTTTTGTGGTCTAATGGGTATAATTTACAGTAACCAATGCATTTGAATCTTGAATTTAGCTTGATTTGATAACAACATAACTGTAACATCACATTAATTAAGGTCCATAATTAAAGATGCCCCTAAGTTGATTGGCCTCTAGATCTTTATTCAAGCTTCACAATCAGCATTTATCTGTTTGTTTATTTATGGCATTTACTCTGCTGATCTGATCGTGCAGCCTCCCCAGCAAAAACTTTACTTGCTAAAATTTTGGAATTGGATTTTGGTTGATCTGTGTGTTTGTAGAGAGAGTTCAGCCTTTCAACCATGTGTGTCTAAAACAATAACAAAGTAAACATGAAGCTGTTTTGCCCATGTTCAACATGTAGCCTGAATGTTGTTGTGAGGAGAATTCTTTTTTTTTTAGCATGAGCATTGTCCAAGGGTTTATTGACAGGCCTTTACTTATAACTCAGATAGTAGTCTGAGTTATCGCAGGACAAATACAAAGGCCCAAATGCAGGACTCAGAATCATGGCAGTTGAAAAGCAGTTTGTACTTTACTGGAGATCCAAAAAAGGCAATCTAAACCAGAAGGCCAGGGCAGAGATCAAGGTCCACAAAACAGACAAAAGTTCAGAGCAGATAGTGAAAACAGGCAGGCAAAAACAGGACTGGAAGATTAGAGCTGAACGCACAAAGACAATCTGGCAAAGCGTGGATCACGAGACCTACAACTAGGATGTATACAGCGAGAGTGGGCGTGGACATGGAGACGATCAGGTGACGAAGTGGCAGGAAAACGGAGCAAGTGAGAGTGGCCAGCTCTGAAATGACAACACAGTTGGTGTATGGGAGAAAAGAAGGCAGAGCAATGAATGAATAATGACAGATACGATCCCAATGACTGTTTTTGAAGCTGTGTGTTTTTGATCATTAGGCCACTAAACAACAGCATCTTTTCCGGATGCCTTCTGGACGCCTCCCTGGGGAGGTGTTCCGGGCACGTCCCACCGGGAGGAGACCTCGGGGAAGACCCAGGACACGCTGGAGGGACTATGTCTCCCAGATGTCCTGGGAACGCCTAGGGGTCCCCCCGGAAGAACTGGGGGAGGTGTGTGCGGATCGGGAAGTCTGAGCGGCTTTGCTAAGGCTGCAACCCGACTCCGGATAAGTGGGAGAAGATGGATGGATGGATGGACAACAGCTTTATTAGCATGCGCTCTGTATCTGTATCAGGCATTTATGACCAGGATCAGAATTTCTCAAAAGTTCTTGCTATCTTGATTGTGCCTGCAACGATCAGAGGCCAGTGTAAGAGGTTTGTGGGGTAACTTCTTACTTAACTTCGGGTTTTTTAGAACTCTGATGGTTCTTACCGACTTATATCACCACGATAACTTGTGCTGAGCTTCTAACCCGCTCCAGAGCAGGTTATGTTGAGGCTGGCAGGTCAGTGCACATAAAAACACTCTCTACTGACCAATCAGTTCTGTTGGAAAACGGAATCCCCGTTCATAGTGGATCCTGTGGAACTCAGCGCACAAATAGTTAGAGGGGAAGAGTTTTAAGAGACCACCATAAACCTTTGGCTTTCTTGAGGCACAGATGTGATAGTAATAAAAAAAAGATCCTACTTCAATGATGTTTTAATATTTGTTCTTTTCTTGCTCCCAAAACACCACCAGGACTGCAGCTAAAAGAACAGGACTGATATTGTCTTAAATGCTATAAGAGCACATCTGCTGAATATTCATATAGTCGAAAACACAATTGTAATTATTATCAGATTTACTCGTACCTTAATGACAAGGCAGTGATATTGATAAGCCCGTTAACTTTCACATTCACACAGTTTACTTTTTGTTGGGTTTTTTTGCCAGCTTTCCTTCATGCTTTGTCTGCAGCAGCTGTGTTACTTTCAGAATGTGTGATGATGTTAAACTCCTCATATTGGTCTAGGATTATAATTTAGTCATCTGGTTCCAACAGTCTCACTTCAATATGAACATGGTTATAACCAGAGTTGTGGGTTGACTTTGACGTTGATAATCAGCGTCGTGTGACCACGTAGTGTGAATGCGGTTTGACGCTTGAAAACTGATTATGTTGAACTTGTTTTGTAGTAGAAGTCCAAGATGAACAATTTCCCTGAGGTCTTGTACCGAAGGGATGAATAAAGTTTTATTGTAATTCTAATTCTATTCTAAGATCCCAGTTTACATATAAGTTATGTAGGATTGACTGTCCCTTTTTCTGGCTTTTTTACCGCTGCTGAGCTACGTTTACTGCCACTATTGGTAGCTTTTGTCTGGTTTGCTTGAATTTGTAGGAAAAGGTGAAGCCACAGCAAGCGACCTTTCAATTTGCTGGGTAGATTTTACTATTATAATATGACAAAACTATACAGAATGCAAGGTGGCTTGGTGGTTAGCACTGTCGCCTCACAGCTAGAAGATCCCCAGATCTTTCTACCTGAAGGTTGCATACTCTCCCCGTGCAGCGTGGGTTCTCTTCGGGTTCTCCGACTTCCTCCCACAGTCCAAAAACATGTTGAGGTTAATTATCTCCATCCATCCATTATCTATACACCGCTTAATCACAGGGGGCCTGGAGCCTATTCCAGCTGACTCAGGGTGAAGGCAGGAGACACCCTGGACAGGTCACCAGTCTATCACAGGGCTACACTTAGAGACAGACAACCAAGCACACTCACATTCACACCTACGGACAATTTAGAATCACCAGTTAACCTCAACATGTTTTTGGACTTGTGGGAGGAAGCCAGAGAACCCAGAGAGAACCCACGCTGCACGAGGAGAACAAACTCCACAAAGAAAAAATGCACTCGCCCGAACCAGGGATCTTCTGGCTGCAAAGCAACAGTGCTAACCACCGAGCCACATTGCAGCCCCAGTTGAGGTTAATTAGTGATTCTAAATTGTCCGTAGGTGTGAATGTGAGTATGCTTGGTTGTCTGTTTCTAAGTGTAGCCCTGTGATAGACTGGTGACCTGTCCAGGATTAAGCGGTGTATAGATAATGGATGGGTAGATGTACAGAATTTTCATCTGCACAAACTGTCTCACAAATAACTGTCACTCATAAATTGCACATAAACCTGCAGTCTTTTTTCCAAAGCTTAAAAATAGATTGTGTTTCTTTTGATGAGTTAAATGTGCCAAAATAAAGATGAGAGAAAATTAGCTTGTGTTGCAACATGCAAATTTCCATGTCCATGTGGCACAGCTGATCTGTTCCCAGTTAAAATTGACCTCGCATGGTATCGTTTTTTATATATGTTATCTGGGCACACATTACATGTTAACCTCACTTGCAACATTCATCAATGACAAACAGCAAATTGCCATTAAATCACTGCTAAAACAGATAGAACAATGACTAGAATTTGGGATTTTGCAGATCTAAAATCCACACAGCCAAAAGAAACAGTTTGCTGGAATTTCTTCTAAGACCTTAATCTGTTTTTAAAGCAGTCATAAACCTGTATCAAGGTGACAGAAGCACCAACACTATCTCGATCTCTTGTCAGATCTCAGTCCCCTTCTTGACTCCCTTGCTGCTACTTTATTGTGCTGGCTGGGAGGGGGCAGCTCACTGGGTCTGAGATAATAAAACCCGATGACGCACGAGCTCGGTATTACTACACTTCAGCACTTTCTTTCTTTCAGCCTTTCTCTATAATTCTTTCCGTGTTCTGCCTGGGAAGATGGAAAGAAGAGAGGTAGTCCTTTATAATCTAGAGGGGAAAGTGAGCGTCTGAGCACATAATCTACTTGGTGTGGGATAAGTGACAGAGCGCTTGAGTGTGTCTGTGTGTGTGTGTGTGTAGCCCAGAGAGAGGCTGTGATTGTGCTTTTATGAGTTACTCTATCAGGATTTAATGACGCGGCAGTGACAGCACAGTGAACAAGATGAGAGTCAATACAGCGCTGTCATGTCAACACATCATCGTGTGTACTGCTGCAGACTGTGTGCACGTTCATATCAGTGTGTGTGTGTGTGTGTGTGTGTGTCAGACAGAAGGGTTGTGTGAGGTAGAAAGAAAAGACAAGAACAACCGCAGGATGACTAACACATGCTCATCCCTACCAGAGCCTTTGCTTTGGTCTAAGCTCATCCGCCCCGCACGACTTCATCACGCAGCCTCGCTTGCTTGCTTGCTGCTACACCCAGATGTTCTCCACTCACATCTGGCACGATTGAATGTTTTTCACATCATGCCCCCACAATTCTCAACAACACAGCTTTTTGTGTTTCGCTGGCCGGCGATTGTGCCAGCTGATGAGAATGGTCACTAATAGGAGCCATTAAATATAATTAGCCACTTGTTAATTCCTGAGGGCTTCATGCTGTTTTTGCTTTTGCTCTCTGTCACACACACACACACACCTCATGCAGTAGGCTGTGTGGGTTTATTGTGACATAAGTGCACGCATGAGTTCATTCGGCTTCAGTTGTGTTGGAGGTAAATCTGTTTAATGGAGACACACAGAGACCCCAGAGAGATTATAATAAAGTAGAGCGACAAGCAGTGTTCGTATTCAAGTCTGTGTTGTTGTTTTTTCTTTTATTAAACTAAAGCATCTTTTAGTGAATGAAAGAGAATGATGGCTGTGCCAAATTATGATTTCAGTCCACAAACCTCAAGAATGTTGCATTTAAAACACAAAAGCAGGGACCAATAAAAGTTTGGCATTCTTTCTGATGATTTTTTTTTCTATTTATTAGCATTGTTGCAAATCTTTTGTATTACTAACCATCAGAGCTTACTTAATTATTCTCAAAGAGCATTGTATGGGGACCAGAGGGATGGTGCTGAAAGTCACTTGTAGCAAATTCCATAAAATAGACATTTCTGAACTCAGTCACGTATGTCGGCATCTGGTTTAAATGCTGTTTTGCCGTATGGTGGTTTGCACACATGCTACCTCAACCTGGTGGGCTGGGTGGCTTGACTCACTCTCACACTTTCCCTCTTCCTCTGTAACGTTTTCTCCGTCTGCCTCTCGTCTCGCAGGACTTGATGTCTGGCAGGTGCTGCGTCTCCTGCGGCTCTGCAACAGAAGAGCTTTTCTGTTAATTTAATAAACAGCTACTGAGCAGTGGAAAAACACAATTTTGCCGTAAGAAAATACGCAAAATTTCACCACATTTCTTGAACTGCACAGATGGGCTCCAGAGGGAAATGCTTTTTTCCCCCCCCAGTAAAACAGACATAAACATGACATTGTAATAGGGCAGTGGAAAGATGGGAGGAGGTGGGGAGGACGTGTTTTTTTGCACCTTCTCTCCTGTTGGTTGGGTTTTCAGATCAAATGGAAAAACCTAAACAATAACCAAACACACATCAATCTCGAACTGCGTTTTCTTTCTTCTTCCTGTGACCTTAAGGTCTCATGGCTTGCTGACATCTGAATAATTATTCAGATTATTCAGTTTATGCAATTATGTGTGGGAGCTGCTCGTATGTTTTCACAAGGTGTAGTGAGTGGGATGCATGGATGGTGGATTGTGGGCATTTGACTGTGTGATTGTGTGTGTGTGTGTGTGTGGTATGAGTTATATGTAGGGTTATTTTTGGTGCTAAAATTGAAAGGAAAGGAGAGTAAGATACAAATTAAAACAAGGTCATGATCTTGACACAGATGCCAAGGAAATGGTTAAAATTAGCACATATGAATATTTGTAGTTTAAGAAATAAACTGAATGAGATAAGAGAGATATTATCATGTGGCATTCATTTGTTAGCAATTTCTGAAACTCATTTAGATGACACATTTAATGACTCTACACTTGATTTTCAGGGGTACAGTATATATAGGAGAGACAGGAATGCATTTGGGGGTGGTGTAGCAGTATTCATTCAGAATCAAAAACCAGTAAAAGTAAGATATGATTTAATGCCGGCTGACATTGTTGACCAAGTTCTTTGGTTGCAAATAAATTTGCCACATTTGAAACCAATGCTGGTAGGATGCTGCTACAGACCTCCAAATGCAAAGGTAATTTATTTGGATAAATTGCGCAAAATGTTAGACAGAGTGTGTGGTTTTGATAATGAGATTTAAATATTGATTGGAATGTGTTGCACTGTGCACTTAGAGGAAAACTGCAAGCAATAACTAATGCATGTAATCTGGTGCAAATGGTGGGTAAACCGACAAGAGTGTGTATTAAGAAAGATGGGTCTAAAAGTGCAACATGTATTGATTGTATATTTACAAATGTTAGCTATTTATGTTCGAGGGCAGTATCAGTCCCACTGGGATGTAGTGATCACAATTTAGTCGTGCTCGCAAGGAAGACAAAGGTTCCAAAGGCAGGACCTAAAGTAGTAGTCAGGAGATCAATGAAAACCTTTTGTGTCGAGCTATTTAGAGAAGATGTTAATAATATATGTTGGGATTATGTATTAGATAAAGATAACCCTGATGATGCTCTTGAAGTATTTAATGTGTTATTTATGCAAGTGATTGAGAAACATGCACCACTGAGAAAGCAGACAGTCAGGTACTTAAGATCACCTTGGATAGACGAGGAACTGAGAGAACTGATGAATCAAAGAATCAACGATTCATAACACGACGACGGTTTACTCTACCTAAAGCACGAACAAGTGCAATGCAGAAAACAGTCATGTACAGAGCCATGGTTAGGTGGAACTCACTGACACTGTATTTAACAGGATACTAGAGATCGTTTCAAAATTTTGTTGAAACAATATTTACAAGTTTTTGAGAAGGTATAGACAGGAAAATGGTGTTTCAAAATAAAATGTAATGCTTGTGAGAGCCAAGAATATAGAATGTAATTTGCCCTATTTTCTTGGATTCAACTGGTTGAAGAACAGGATGGTTAAAAATGTTATGTAAGGTCATTCTGATTGTATGTTTATGATGAAGAGTTATGCGTTCTAGATCAATAATGATGGATCTATAATTCTGTATATGATTTAACGTATAGTGTACTGAATGACAATTTGTTTCTCTACCTTATTTTGTAAAGTTAATGAGATGAGTTGTTATGTTTGTGGTTGTTGTGTGTATAAGTGTGATTGTGTGTGGACCCCAGGAAGAATAGCCAACGCTTATGCTGGTGCTGATGGGGATCCTAATAAACGAAACATCCCGATGGTGTCATTTTCCATCCAGTGAGAACATGAGCCCACTGGATGCTGGCACGGAGATGTATTTTCTTAGAGTCGCAGCAGACGACAGCAGATAGAGAATCTGAAAAACAGATTCAGAAATTACCAAAAATGAGCTAAAGCAAGAAAATGTGGTCCCATGAGCAGTGAGCGGTCCAATGCCCAGTTTGTACTTTCGTCACATAACTGCCTTGTTTGTGTTCACTGGTATGAAGTCAGTTTTATAACCCCAGCTCCCAAGTGTCTATCATCAGCAGATATCACTGTTTTCTGGCCGACGGCTCCAAATTATTGGTCTGTTTTGCATTACAGATATTGGCTGCATTAACCAGAACTTGTGACAAAAGCAGTGTCAGCTTGTATTTCGGTGGTCATAGCCAGCATGGAGATGTGTGATACAGCTTTGCTCTGGAAATGTCATCAGACTCAAATTTTGTAAGTGCAAACTACTGCTCATATTATGATGAAGTTAATTCATGATATAAACAAGCATGTGCACTCAGACTAAGGCTCTTTCAAACAAATAAACAGAAGAAAATACACAAAGGGTGACACAAGAAACCCTCTGTTACCAGCCAGAAGTGTCTGTTTTCCAAACTTTCATGACTTCTTGGACTCAGAAGGCCTCCGACTGTGTGACTGTACTTCTCAGTAATAAGGATATTCATAGTGGGGCTCTGGGCAAAATGCCAGCGGAAATAAGGATGTCCAACCCAAGGACCTTCCGCAAACAAGAACACAGCATGATAGTATAAATAATCTAACTTTAGGCGGGTAACATGCCAAGAACATCAGATGTTTAAGAATCGAGAAGCAAAGACAGATTTATATGACCAGAATTCAAAAATTTAAAGAGGGAGAAATGTATTCCAGTAAACATGGACTGAAAGTACATACAGTGAGACGATAATATGCCAAGTTAATTAACTGTAGGCTTAAATAAGCTTTATTCACTTTCACATTTAATTATAGGCCTTGCACACTGTAAAACAAAGAAATTTAGTTAAATCAATTGTTTCTGGTAAACTGAACTTAAAATTATGAGTTGAATGATTGAACAGAGGAGAGTTCACTCAACGCATAGAATTAGGTTTATGAGAAAACATAAGAAGAATTCCCAGGATGCATTATTAAAGAGTTCAAGCTCCCCAGACATGGTGGAAGCCTGCTGTGTGTCTTTAACGCATGCTTAAAGAGTTATTGATGTTTTCTTTCATAATAATCGAAAGTCAGGCCTTTAGTCTCATTCTGACCCACAAACCTCTAATTCATCTCACTGTAACTAGGCAACCGTACAGGATGTGGTTATACTGAGTCAATGTATATATATATATTTTTTTAAAAAAGCAAGTCTGTCTGTAACCAATGTAAGTAGGTAGTTGACTCTACTTAACTTCAATTTGAAGAACGTTTTTTCTCAAGTTCAGTTAATTCAACTCTGGTTTTACACATCTGTGACTCATAGGATGACTTTGGAAGCTGAAGTACAGTTAACTCATCCATCCATTATCTATACACCGCTTAATCCTCACTAAGGTCGTGGGGGGGGCTGGAGTCTATCCCAGCTGACTTAGGGTGAAGGCAGGAGACACCCTGGACAGGTCACCAGTCTATCACAGGGCTACACTTAGAGACAGTGTCACGGTGAACCCAGGTGCGGACACAGATCAGGCGGACAGGCAAGTTAAGTGTAAACAGATTTAATACATGAAAAGGAAAACTGAAAGCAAATACAAAAGTGCAAACTAAACTGAGTGGAAGGACGAAACTACAAAAACTCCAAACTAAGAATTGAGGGGAAAAAACCTAATGAAATGCAAGATAACAAACAAAGTTACTCGAACAAACGGGGGTACTCACAAAGGGGACAAAATAGAGGGGGCAGACAGGCTCGGGGAATCCAGAGTGAAACCGGTGGCAGGAGAAAGCTGGCTGGTTGAATGCAGGCTGGAAACAAAGCAGAGACAGGCAGAAACAAGCCGGACAAATGGCTATGGTCTGGCGGCGTGAGGTGGAATGAGCAGAGTCTTTATAGGAGCAGTGGTGATTGTGTGCAGGTGAGTCCAGAGTTGCAGCTGAGGGTGATTGTCCTGATTAGTGCCGAGATGCACAGGGGCAGAGAGGGAGAGACAGACAGAGAGAAGGGAGAAGAGAGGGAGAAAGAGAGGGAGACAAGCAAGGGCTGAGGCTGAGGGATCATGACAGACAGACAACCAAGCACACTCACATTCACACCTACAGACAATTTAGAATCACCAATTAACCTCAACATGTTTTTGGACTGTGTGGGAGGAAGCCGGAGAACCCGGAGAGAACCCACACTGCACGGGGAGAACATGCAACTCCACGCAGAAAGATCCCGGGTGTCCTCAGTGGGACGCAAACCGGCGACCTTCTAGCTGCGAGGCAACGGTGCTAACCACCAATCAGCCCACAGTTAACTCACATTTGTAATAATGTACAGTTCTAAGCTGAATGAATGTAAAGTGTTTTACAGTGTAGAGGGTCAAACTAGCAACTGACTGCCAAGTTCAGCGTCGCTCCACCTACTCTGCATACTTTAGGCTCTTCCTGTCATTGGCCTCTTTCCTCAGAGGAACATGAGCTCCAGGAAGATGACCGACATTTTTAGCAGGCCACTGGACATCTTGGTAGTGCCTGTGATGGTTTACTAGCCTGCATATTTATTCCACCGCATATTGTATTGGTTATGTTATCCATAGGTGGTAAATCAGAGTGAGATGGCTTCCAGCAGTTCCACCTTTATTGAGTTTTGTTTTTTTTTTCTTTCCCCCCCACAAAGTCAGCATACTGTGAAATCAGGTGTTCAGGAAGCACTCCACCAATTTCACACACAGATCAGTTTACTTGTCATCAGGAACGCTACTCTACTGGTGAAAACTGGTGTGTAATTTCATAAACAGATCTGGGACTGGGCATGCCTGAAATGATCCAGGATGGTTCTTGGCAGCTGGAAATTTAAAACAGGAAGCCTGTATTATGAAATGATAACGTGGCATTACTTACAGGGAGGATCTACTGACGGATACTACTGATTGGCAATATAGGAAGTGTCAGACGCAGTGTTTAGTGGAGTTAAAATGCACTAAGATGTCTCGGGTTTTGCTGTTTCAGTTTTAATCATTTTTTAAAACAAATCTATTCCTCACAAGTCCACCAACTTTATGCAAACCTCTAAAGTGCCTGCTTAAGAGAATTACTGAAACCAGGGCCCGTGGGTGATGAGGTCATTTCTGCTGAACGTGTTCTCTCACAATGATCCATCTGTCCCTATTTCCTGCCTTGTTTCCTCTCTTCCACTGAAAAACATTACAGATAGAAATGCACAAGAGCTACAGCTTATTATAAAAAATCCAGTTAAATTGCATCCTTTAGTGATCAAAGACTTTCAACCTGACCTGTGAACCCCGGTGGTGGTAGAGGCATCACATGGCAGCAGAATCATGCATTTAAAATGAAGCGATGAAATCATTCCCCACCGGTGACATCATCTAACCAGTCTGCAAGCATGACATCATCCTCTTGGTATGTAATCCCCCCCCCCCTCTTTGTTTTGCTCCATGTGCATGTGTTTAGTTATTCATGAGTGGCTTCCCTGTCTGAGGCGGGGAGACATTTTTACACTGCACGGCACAGCGGGCTGTTTGTTAGAGAGTCAGCTCACAGTGTAGATGGAGAATAAAACGCTTGACTCAGCTGCTGTAGTGATGATACTGTAGCTCTGCTGTCTAATCATCGCCCTCACCAGTGATGCCACAACAATAATGACACTGAACTGATGTAATACCAAGTGAGATGTAACTAAACTACATTTATTCAAGTTCTTTGCTGAAGTACAAAACTGAGGAACTTGAGCATTTTAAAATTGACTTTATACTTCTGTACTGCAGTTTTTACAAGACTAAGCACTTATTTCGAGTACATTCATACAGTGAAGCCAGCAAGTACAACGATACCAGCAGTTTCACAGAAGAAAAAAAAAGTGTAGTAGTTACATGGTTCATGGTCCACAATGAATTGTTTCCACAATAATGTTATAAAACTGTGTGGTGGTTTCGATTTTAGGTGCGATTCTTGGGACAGGATTTTATCCAATCCAGCAGGTGCTTAAATCAGAAGGGATAAAATGACAGTTGAACAAACAAACAATCTGTGTACAGGTTATGAATCTAAAAAAAAAAAAAAAAATGTTTTCAATATGACTACCATCATGGTAATGAGATGCATGCTGCAGCAGTCGTCTTCCTTCACTGCAAAAGACTCACAGTCGCCTCAAAGGTTGAACCTCAGAGCAGATAGCAGATTTAATCGCTATGGTGCAAAATGTGCACTGCAGAGGGCAAATAGGCAATCAAGGTTAAGGGAATTTCCTGCTTTAGTGGCGGCGACGATGAACGACGACCGTATTTAACTCAAAAAAACCCTGCTGGTGTCGAACCCTGGCGCCAGTCGTGTATCATTATAATCAATGTATTTATTTATTTTTTAACTTTTCCGTATGAGGATTACAAACCAAGAGGATGACGTCATTCTTGCTCGCAGGTTGGGATGATGTCATTGGAGGGGATGATATCATCCCTTCATTCTGAATGCACGCTGAAGGTGCGGCTGCTGCTGCTGCGGTGTTTCCACTCTCTTTCACATTCATGTCTGATCACTGAACCTTTCAGTTTGGCCTAATTTTAGATACTGCATCACAGGCTGAGAATCTTCTCTACCTCTTTAATGATGTGCCTCAAAAGAATGACAAAAATTTCCCATGGCAGGAATCAAGGCCAGATGAAACGATTTTAGAGATTTACAGGAAAAACCTCACAAGCAATTGGTTTTGGCAGCGAGCTTGCGTTCTCCAAGATCTAATATGTTGACTTTATGAGCAATTTCGACTCAAAGTAGTCTAACCACCTGAAATATTAAAAGTAGCTGCCATGTAAAAGTATTTTTTGCGGTAATTATCATCAGGTTCTCTAAGTTGAGTCCAGCATTGTGAGTCACGTCCCTACAACGTTTAAATCAGGGACCTCTTTACTTTGCCTGCATGGAAACGGAAGAAGAACCGACATGTTTGCTCACATACCTCAGCTGACAATGACATCCTGTAACTGCACTTGGCAAAAGTAACAAAAGATAAATGTGTCAGCAGGAAAAAAAAAAAAAGATAAAATAAATAAATGCCATCACTTGTGTTTTCTGTTGTCTTTACTATATCTGGCTGCTCCTGTGAGGACGCTGTGTGTGAAACCGGATGCCAACAGCCTCCAACACTCACTGCAGCACTCATTGACCGAGCAGTCCCAGGCTGATGAACGTTAATGAGCCGGATCCGTCTCAATAAAGATCAGTGGGCCATTTAGTGAGGTGACGTACCGCCATCATGATGCAGATCAAAGATATCCATTTGCAAATGAATCTCCTCCCCTTCGGAAAGACAAATTTATGCAAACACACAATGACGCATCCTTTCTACGTCATAAAGTTTGATGGTGACTGCAGGCTCTATCTCTCTCTGGGAGACACACACACACATGCAAATCTGTACTGCTGTAGGGAATAATGCAGCATTAAATCCCCTAAGATTTACCGTAACCTTAAGATAACTGTTCCAACCTGAACACAGCCTCAGTCTGGTTGTAATTCCAATCTGGACAACATAGTGGCTTTGTGGTTTGCACAGCTGCCACCTAGCAAGAAGTTACTGAGTCAAAATCTGCCAGCCAGCAGCGTCCTTCGTGGAGATTTCATCTATTCTCCACGGCTGTCTGGATTTATCCAGATGCTCCAGTTTCCTCTCACAGAATGTCTGTTTGTTAGACCTGGTACGGAAAGACAATCTTTCCAGAGTCATTGCTACTTTTAGCTTGCTCTGCAGTGTATCAGCTGGATGGATGGATGTGTTGGAATATCAAGTTTAATCGTAAAATAAATGGTTAACCATGTGTTTTGATTGCTCGCTCAGTAAATCTTACTCAGCAAGTCTTTCTATCCGAATGACTGTATAAGGTGCTTGTCCCAACTTTTGAAATATAACCCACTGAGCATAATGCAGCAGCTGTTTCATATTAGAACACAAATACTTGGTTGAGTATCAGAAAGACCAGGGTTTTAGTTCAAATACAAGCCCCTCACTGTCACTGCTACAAAAATAGTCAAGGTCGTGGTTGAAACTAACATCAGTTATTGGTTTGAAAATGGAAATAAAAATTCAGGGATGTTTTAACCCATCCATCCACCCCAACCTCCTTCTCATTCACACTTTGCAGCTTTCCATCATCTAATTAATGGTGGCTCAGGTGGTAGAGTAGGTTGTCCTCCAATTGCAAGGTTGGCGGTTCGATCCCCCCACCCCTCCACAGTCAAAGTGTCCTTGGGCAAGACATAGAACACAAAGTTGCTCCCAATGGCAGGCAGCACCTTGCATGGAAGTTGTCGTCATTGGCGTATGAATGTGTGTGTGAAAAGGTGAATGAGAAGCACATTATAAATTGATTGGAAATAAGACCATCTAATTTAAGCTTTTGCTCCCATCCTGATTACTATGATGATTAGAGATTGCCGTCACATTTTGCTTCGTACACTTTGTTTGCAAAAGCCTAATCCAAATTCAACTTAACTTTGTGCTGACCAGCAGTCATGCGTGTTTATTTTGAGCTCCACAGTATTCACATACAAACACACACTGTGCCTTTCAAAAAATGTCTCACAAAACTCTTGAGCTACGATTTTTCTGATAACACCATAACAAGAATGCATCATCAGAGGTGTGAGACTTGATTGGAATTCACACCTACCGACAGTCATTAGACTATCAGCTTGATTTTCATTAATTCCGGCACAAGACACTTCACACACCTACACAAATGCACTCCGTTCAGTCGGACAGCTAGTAAATTACTGCTTTCATTATGTTACATCATATCTTGTTATTTGAAACAGATGTGATCGTTTGTACGGAGCACAGGCTTGATCACATCCAGGAAGAAGGCTACTGACAAAAACAAGCTGTCTGATGTGTTGGAAACTGTTGTGTGTTGATCACGAGTAAAGAAAGTGAGCTAGTAGGTCACACACACAACACAAAGACAACCAGTGGTGAACAAGTACTTGTAAATGTCATCGTTTCTAAATTTAGTACGTGCTGGTTTAACTTTATTCCAGGTCGCTCAGGACAACAAACTCATTCAGTTCATAAAGATACAGGCGAACTGTGTTTCCATGCAAATAATGAACTGTCTGTTTGCATTAGGAAAGGTAGCTTGACTTGGTGGTGTGGCCACGAATCCACGCCTGGACAGAAACTTTTTTTTTTCCAGGACTGAAACAGTAGGCTATTTAGGTTTATTCATAGTTAAGGGGAAAAGTTAAACGTTAGCATCAGATCACTGGACGGTTTGAACTTCAGCTTGTCCCGCTGCAATCTGCTGACTCCAGTTCTACATGAGCACAAGTGTTTCCATGAAGAGCGTCTGGAACACAGAAGTTAAGTTTTAACAGAGAGCACCCGCTCTGTAGTTCTCTGGAAGTCAGACGATTTGTGAAACAGCGGGAAGTAAAATACACAGGAAGACAGAGGCGTTGGGGACCCGGAGACAGTTATTATCAGCGTGGTTGTCATGTTGCCAGCAGGCTTCTTATCATCACACACAATGTGGGAACGACTTCCACCACAGTTATTGTGATGGAAAAGATAAGTTTGCAGTAATTTTCCTTTGACCAAACTGTGACTTATGTATTCTTATCTAACTGTTCTACTGTCTTTCCAAGTATCTTTGGGTGTGTTGAAAACTAGTTTCAAATGGCTCAAAACTGATATGCCAGAGATTGAAGAAATTAAACAAGTCAGAGCTCCAAGTTGCCATATTTCATCAGTCTTCAATTATTACTATTCTCAATGTAGTGATTAAAAAAGGTGTTATTTTCTAGCTTGGCTTTATGCTACAGGAGTCACAAGTACCTAAAGAGAGAGAGGTAGCTTGTGGTGACATTTCCAAGTGTGTAGATTTACCCAGACTTTGCAGATTATATTTACAGTTATGGCAATCACCACAGTAATGAGAGCTGTATAGTGTGCACAGCTGCCACGTGTATTTGTAAAATTCTTGCTTTAGAATCCTACATCAAGACAGGAAGCTGTGGGTCCACAGAGATATACTGAAATGTGTATCAACATATTTGGTTACACCCTTTGTAAGCTAGATGTGGAATGGTAGAAATATGACAAAACAACAAAACAAGTCATTGTCAGTTAGCAGCTTTAAATTGCTCAAACATGTTTACAGTGACAGACAAAAGTAGAAAGTGATATGGATGTCTGGATTATTCTAAACATATAACCCTAAAAAACTTGCAAGGACTGTATTTTTGTCTGCAAAGGTCAGTCGTCACAATAGATTGCATTTAAAGTTGGACAAACCCTCCTTCCTCACAGCCAGTCCAATGAGCACAGAACAATGAGGTGGAATGAAGTTGAGGTGGGCCATAAAACGTTCACACCCTTGATTATGCATAAGTTTAAGCCTTAATAAAACTTAAAAAGACAAACTATAAAAACAATTTATCCTCTGTACAGTTTTCATGAATTGGGAAATTAGAAATAGAGACCAAAACTACTCTTTATACCACACAGTAAACATGTTGATTACCCCTGTAAAGTTGAACATTTTAACATGGGGGTCTATGGGGATGAATTGTTTTTGAAATCTACCCCAAGTGGCCATCTGATGAACTGCAGTTTTGGACGGTTTAATTTCTCAGCTTCCAACTCGGTCCCAACAGTGTGGGGAATATATAACCCAAATAAAGAAACAACGATGCTTTACTGATATTGTGATAAAAAAGTGCAATACTTATCATAAAATGAATAATCAGAAAGGGAAGTGAGGACATAAAATCACACAAAAAGCATTTGTTACCAGTTCCATTATGGATAAGATATCCTTAGGCTATTTAATGTAAGCAAAAGCAGCAGTACAACAGCACCACATGTTTCACAATTTACTCTGATAGATGTAAACCATCATCTAATCACCCTACCTACAGCAAACGTCTGTCCGTTTAATTTGTTTTATTTTGTCATGGTGGAGTTAAATATACAATATGTCCTCGGAAGTTCCTTGGATTTAGTGTTAAATTTAAACTTAACTTGACTCCCCTGGGGGACTTCAAACATCTGCTAAAGACCCCGGAAAGATCATCTCTCGGTTCATGCTCTTGTTCTTAGTGTTTTGTTCTTTTTATCGCCTGGCACTGTTTGCACTTCCTTTTTAATCCCTACTGCTGTGTTTTATGTTGATCCTGTCTGTCGGTAACTCATTGTTGTTTTTTGTTATGTTTGTTGAGGACAGGTCCCACAGTGTTGTCCGTCTGTGAGTCCATGTTGTATTGTTTTGTTATTTGCGAACAGGTCTTTCTTGAGAATGAGACCCAGTGTCTCAATGAGATAACATGTATAATTAAAGAAAATAAAAGATAGATAGATAGATAGATAGATAGATAGATAGATAGATAGATAGATAGATAGATAGATAGATAGATAGATAGATACTTTATTCATCTCCAAGAGAAATTTACAGTTCCAGCAGCTTCCAAGAAGGGAACACAGGGGCATGCAGTGTTCTAGTACAATAAAATAAAATAAAAATACTCAACCAAAGTCCTTTAAAGTTGTACTCAGGTGCATGGGTGTAGAGTTAAGGGTGGGGGTGTTTTGAACACATGTATTTGCACAATACATAATATTCGACACAAAAAAGCTGATCTACAAGCGATTAAGCAGTTGAAAAGCAACACAGAATGCCCTGAGAGCCTAAATGCATTATACAGTGCTTCCCACTTAATGTCATACCGCTTCATGGAATATTCTGTTTATAAACATAAGATATCAAAGTCCTGAATCATTTCCTATAACCTGTAGTAAAACATCCTGTTTATTGTCATAGAATAATGTCATAATCCCGGTTTTTGTCATCACAAAATTCCCCGAAATTGATTCCAGGAATAACTTTAGCCTGTTTAACCCTCTGGGGATGTTTTAAGTTACTACCCTTTGAGGATATTAGAGGACAAAAATGTCCCCGATATCCCCAGAGGGTTAAAGTCATGGTTGGCCGATTGTTATGGCTCATGGGACAAGCGTGGCAGATTATCAGCCGCGGAAGGCAACGTGTTTGTTTGTTTCTCAGTTACCTGCTCACCTGAGATCTGATCACTGAGTTATTCACGCACTGTCTGACATTAGTTAGGGCACATCAAAGAGAATCGCACTGCTGCAGAGCCTGTCGTCACTCATAACTGAACTGCTCAGCTAGTTAATCATGATAAGTTAATCCTCTGTATACCCTCTGATTAAAAGCTACAAAGGCTAAAACATTCCATGAGAGACCCACAGGTGCGATCTCGTTCGTTCAAGGAAAGATACCATTACTTCCTTGTAAATATGTTTATTAATCGTAAATAGAAAGATTGAATGTTTGACCTTTTTTCATGTTCATACACTTTTTTCTAGTTTAATATTTAATAAAAGTTTAAAACAAGTTTTGTTTTCTTTCCTTAAATACTTTATTTCCTAAATGCATGCTAAATACATCCAATATGGGCCATGCACAAACTCACCACCATCTTGAAGCCCGCTTATTGGAATATCCCAGATATGGTCATAATTTCTTCCTGGAAACACCTGGACATATCAGATGTAAAAATTGGTGTCAAATTAGATATTTTTTTCAAACTTGAAATATGAGTACAAGTTTTTTTTTGTTGTTGTTGTTTTTTTTATTGGCACAGAGTGTGTGTTTGTTCCCATCACCTACTGCTGCTTTATGTACCTTTATTTTCAAGAAAAAATTTAGGCAAGGATCAAAAAATACATATATTTTTTTGTGTGTATTGAAGTGGAATAACTTTTTACTGGTAGCACCTGGAGTGATTCGGATTTCTGTGTCTAAAACTAGTGAGTGTCATCTTTACGAAAAAAAAAAAGAAGTCATATTTTATATACACTCCAAAAGGGTCAAAACCAGCATTCATTTTAATTTAGAGAGGTCATTTTACAGGTAGTTGCATTAAAATCACCCGGAATGATAAAGGGTTAAATTTAATTTTTCTTTAAATAAGTTTAAAAAATAATAATAATAATAATAAAATCCAGCATAAATTGAAACAGAAAGTGTACACATGTGGTTAAAAATTCCCCAGAATACAGAAAGTGTTTGACACTTTCCTGGAGAGGATCCACCAGATCTCCTGCTGTATAGATCCCCTGCAGTTTTACATAAAGCCTGCTCAGGTGGAGCACTTTGATTAATACGGTGCGCTACAGAATGGAGTTAGGATTTCCGAGGCGCCCTGAACGCACCACGGTGGGCTGGGCGCGCCTCCCCTCAGCCGGCTCCAGTGTTCGCTCTCTGCTCTTTACGCTGGAAGCTCGGCCGGTGTTTACGTCAAAGAAACAGGCAGCAGCGTGTGAAAGGGAAAGTGTTTGTGAGCGGGGGAGTCCTCCTCACCACCAGTGCGAACGAGAGGACAGCAGATAGGATTAAACTCAACTGAATGAACTCGTCCTGAAGGAAACCTGCGCGCAAAAAAAAAAAAAAAACCGCCTCCTCCTCCAGAAGCGGGTAAGAACCTCACTCTCCTTATTACTAACTCTCAGCTTTAAAGCTTCCACAAACCACATATGACTGTGGCCGGGCTTCCAACCGCTCTTGTGACCTTTCGCACTCCCTTGTCTCGCTGTCACGCTACAGTGGGAAATTACTCACCCACTTCTATCAAACTGACAACTTGAACGTTATTTTTTTTTTATTTTTTTCCCCCCCAATTTGATCTGTTGTTATTGCGTGAAAAGATGCGATAGTATAAAGCAGCCGCCGTCTTTGCATCCATTGTCCAACCGGCAGTTTCCTGATGGTGAGTTCACGTTTCTCTCTCTTAACTTTCCTGTGCGCTTTTTCCACTCCACGTTTTCTGTATTTGCGTAAAAGTTGTGGAGCTTTGTCTGCGATGCGCCCTGACAAGTAAGAAAAGGGGGGTAGCCAAAGTACTTATTTATTCTGATAATAATGTGGAGTCAAAACAACTTGTCAGTAAAATGTCGCTGCTGTTGTGACTGATAATGATGATGATGATGAGGAGGAGGAGGTGGTGAGAAAACAAGCCCCGGCGCGTCTCCGTGCGCAGCAGCTTCAGACTGGCAGGAGGTGAGTCAGACCTGGATGAATAGCTGGCGAGGTGGAGTCCCTGGAGGACGTGGAGCAGCGGGGCAGAACCTCTCCTGCAATTGGAAAAATAGTTTCAGATGGTTGTCTTGATAGAGCCCCAACTGTTTCCAGAGAGGACGAGGAAGCAGGAGAAAGCTGCATTTGAATAGCCAGTAATTGCTGATCCTGAATGGAGCCGTTAGCTGGCAGCTCTACTTGTGTTTTGTGCAGCTGATTTTCCAAGAGCATGACTTTTTTTTTTTTTTTTTTTTTATGGCAAGTGAGCTGTCACAGTTGAGTGTAAAGTAAATGTTAGCTGACTCCATTAATCCAACCCATACTGATCTGCAAGCAATTAAATGTTGGCTGCTCTTTCTCGGCCCAAAGTGGAATTATTAGATTATTTGAAAACATTATTTATTTTCATCATCAGCCTGGACATCCTCAGTCATCACTCAGTTTTTCTAGCTCGACTCTCTGCTGTTTTGTCTCATTTGTGACATTTTGATGGTGAATTTCACAACCTGATTAAACCAGTTGATTTATTTAGATTACCTCAGTATCGATTATTTCCATTTAAGACAATCTCTGAAGAGAAAACATGTCCTTCACCTGGGCTTTCCTAAAACCAACAATAATGGCACCAAAGTTTGGAACAACAATCCAAAACTTAACAATTTTTTATTTTTTCATGACTTAATTAAAAAACGAGCGGCAAATTATTACAATTTAGCAGCCAGAACAAAGATAACTTTCACATTTTTTTTTGCCTGAAAAATCACTAAGTGATTAATCCATTATCAAAATAGTTGTGATTAGTTTTCTGTCAGTTTGGTAATTGATTGTCCAGTTTATCACTGCAGCCTACACTGTAAAAAATAGAAAATAAAATAAAAAAGTACTGTTATTTTTTATAAACGATTCACTGTTATTTTACAGATTTTTACACATGATATCTAGTAAAATAACAGCAAAAAAAAAATTTAATTTACACAAAAAGCAGCTGTAAATGTTATCCACATACAAAAATCTGTTTAAAAAAAAAATTTTACAATGTGGGACAATGTTGTTTTTTTTCTCCATTTTTTTCTTTTTACTATATTTAAATCAGCTATAAAGATCATTATTTTACAGATATTTGCCATTATTATTATTATTGTTGTTGTTATTATCATTTTACAGTATTTCACCATTTAAAAAAAAAACCCCAAAAAATTCTGATACTGGTCCTGCCAGATTTATTTATTTATTTATTTTATTTATTTATTTTTTACAGATTTTTGATTTGGATTTTTTACTGTATGGCCTGGAGCTTGCCACATATAACACCCCTCCACCCCCTTGCCCCAACTGGATAAATATTTAACAAGCCTACTGTTCAATTATCGTTCTAATGATGTGGATGTGTAGTTATGGACCTGCAAAACTCCAAAACTCCACTGTACCAATAAGAACGTTCATATAAACCCGCCCATGACATAAAGTGGGTGGCATTTCTGTCTTGTTTGGAAAACCTTTTATTGAGGTTTTGCTTGCTCCTTATGGGTTTAGGCAAAAGAATGAAACGGTGTGCTGCGTCAGAGGATTATGCAGATTTGTCAGAGATTTTGTGGCTCTGTTTACGCTGCGTCTGTTATCCTGTTAATATCTCTGATTAGATTAAACCTTTGTAGGCAGCGGTACAAATCAGTGAGGATTTCCTGATGCTAGTTTTGGATTTTGGTGTTTTTTTTTTGCACCAGTGAGAGAATTGTTTGTCAGGTATTAGATTTATGGATTAGCCCAAAATAGACATTCCTATGTGGTTATGTTCTCCATTTGGTTTATTGCAGAAAATATGTTTTATTATCATAAACTGTATGTTGATATCCTGTTTTAATACCCCATACTGATATGAGAATTTCTCCATATTGCTAACTCGTCACTAATGCATTTGCTTGAACAGGACTGAGACCGAAAGATTTTGTGCAAACAGGGGGTTCGTGATTCTTTGTTTCTAACATGCAAAAGACAGTGAGTCAGTGCACCGTGAAGTCCGTATGTACTAGTATGTTGTTGCAGTAATTAAATAACAACAGTGTCCTCATTAGTGTTTCTGTTCCAGTAAAAACTGAACTCTCACTTTCAGTATTCATGGTATCGACAGGTGGTGACTTCTCCCAGGAGCTTCAGATGTTGTCAGAGTCAGTGAGCAGATTGTTTGATGGGGACAGATGTGTTTAAATACATGAGATGCTGCATCGTGTTAATATGTTTTTTTCCCTCCTCCTCCTGCAGTCTCATGTTGCTGCTTCACATTCAAGGGTTAATTAATTGAAAATATCTCCTTGGTTTAATTCTGTTATTATGTCCACACAGATACAAGCACATACAAACAAACATTACACCTATTCTTGTAAGCGGGGCTTCTCATTTACCAGATTGATTTGCAAATCATTACCTCCTTGCACACATTCTGAACACACTGTTTTTTTCCATGGTGCTGTTTTTCACAGATGCGTATCAATGAATTAAAAGATGTGGTCGCTGTGTTGCGTAACTGCTCTTCTTTGGCACCAGAACCATAACATTCCTTGTGTTAATTGGATTTAATGTCAATTAGAGAAAAAAGAAGTTAAACACTGACAAGTTGCTCTCGAGAACAGGTTAAGGGACAAAAAGGAAGCAAGGATTTCACCTGTTTCTTGTTTCATGAATGAAAAGCAGCTCTGGAGTGTTTAATCCGTGTGGGGGAGGGTGGGAGGTCCACCTGCCAAGTGAGAGATGTGCCTCTAAAATTGAATGAGGCTGAAAAATCCTCTGTTGTCCTTTAATGCCAGTGCTCAAATACATTTACCCTTGCAATCTGTTTGATTCCACCCATTGCCAAGAATTGCAAGTACCCCCATTTATCACAGTTATGACAAACGTCTTAAGTCTTGCTTGAATCAGAATCGACCGCTTCAGATCCTCGTGTACTGTCGGTACAAGAAGCCTCCTTAAACTTGTGCGGGTCTTCTCTTCTCTCTCTTTCTCCTCAGTGAGATTCTCCCCAGCTGAAACCCAGACAGACCATGCTGACGCTATGACCACAGCTACAATGTAAGTACTGCAGTGCATGGACTAATCTTCTGTTAATGAGCTGTTAAATTCGATGATTGAACAAGCGCTGCTGTTTGGATTTTATCACGGTGGGCAGCAGGATTTAGTCTTAAAGAACCAGTCTGAAATCGGATGGGATTACAAAAGAATAACACTGACATTGTCCCAAAGGATGGATGTGAAGGTGCACTTTGGAATCACTGGGCTTTCTGCTTTATATAACCAAACTTGCAGTCTGTAATGTTTTTCCTCGTCACGTGAAAGTGGAATCGTTTCGTTGCTTTTGGAAAACTTTGTTAAGATTGTGATCTTAAACAAAGCATTTCGAAGACACAAATGAGCAAAGTTTAATGTTAGAGCAATTGACAACATCACTTGATGCGACCGGGAGAGAGTTTAGAAGTTGAATTTTAAAGATAAAATCAATAGAAGAATACACAAGCAATACAGTAATGCAGCTGCAAACCTGACAGTGTTGTATCTCATCCCATTTGAAATCAATTTAAATGTACAGATTTTAAATGAGAGAGCACTTGAGCTTATTTTGCAGGTTGAGATTTAAGAAAAAAAAAACAAAAAAAAAAAACGCTAGGGAACCACTGCACGAGTATGACCCTGAGTATCAGCAAGCACCCACCTCTTGGCACTGCAGTACCGAAAAGCTGTTAATGTCACCTGCTGACCAGTGTCTTGTGTCGCAACGGCAGACAGTTTATATAAGATGAGTCACAAAGTGTAGAGCAGTCTGTCCAGTTCTTCCAGTATGCAGTTAAGCTGTGACAAACCCACAGTTCCCTGGTACTTTGTTGATCACGGTGGCATCTGCACTGTCATAACACAAGCTTCTTTGTAATCATTGCAGACTTTGTTACAGTGAATTGTTATTTGTCAGAGTTTTTGATCGAGGCTGCCTCACTGGGAGCTTTCACAAGAACCTGAATAGAGATCGGAAATGCAGATACACCAGCTGGCTCTTCCAGATAATTAGAAATGCTACCAAAACTACTCGCATTATATTTTGGCAGCAGACCTTAACGGCTACTAGTTCTCTTGATACCTGACGCACTCGGTTATTGCCTATATTTTTGCTCTTTTATAGCTACTTTCTCAATTTTCTTTTCATACTGTTTTGCTCTTCATCTCACTTTTCTCTCGTTATATCGTCTCTTCATCCCTTCATCCATTGCTTATCCCCTCTATGTGTCTCTCTACAGGGTTCGGTCTGTAGTGCTGACAGTCCTGATGCATGTTTTCCTGGTGCCCCATGGTGAGTTTCACCTCAAACACAACAGCTGTGACCCTTCAGGATGTCTTCTTCCAGCTTGTACTAGTCTCCCTCTTTATTTGACTGGTGTTGCTCACACATAGAGAACAGAGTCGGGAGGTTCATTTCATGATTCGTTTTTTTGAAATTATGCGCTCCAAACCTGCCAAAGACACACATCACAGTGTTTCTTTCATTGACCTTTTATGTCTAAACCGAGCGTGGAGGGTTTTCTTCACTCAGGAATCTCAAGAACATAAATTTAAGTTGCACTGTGTTTGAATTATTCCACCAAACTAGGGAGAGTTTAATTTGTCAACTGGGGTTTGGCACATTTCGGTCCTGGCAGAAAGCTTCTGATGCCGTCACTGTAGAAGAAAATGACTTCTGAATGTGAATAACGCAGCTTATACTTGGATCCAATTTTGTCCTTGTGTAGTTCTATCTGCAGTTGCGTCAAATATAGATAAGATTGTGACGTGCAAATTGAAAGACTGTCCCAAACACCTGATTCAGAGCTTCGAAGCTTCAATGAGACCAAAAGGGGCCTGGGGACCAAAAAGACCATGGATGCACCTGCATGACAATTATCCACGGTTGCTGTTACTTACAGTTTTCAGGTCATTTGTCAAACCACATTTGTCTGCCACTCAACTACTTGGGTGTCACCTTCGCGGATTTGGAAGTTCTAAAACATGAACTGTGTCTGGACACTTCACTTTTGTGTCTTTATTAGTGTCGTTTAGGGATGATTTTGGGAAAATTGTGATTTTTCTGACAGATGTTCTTGCAGTTTGATTGGCATTATAATTGTTTTTAATTCAGGTTCAGTTCAATATTCACTATGTAATATATTTAAAACGTGATGGAGTAATAGCACATAAGATTCCCTTGAAAACGTTACTTACATTGTGGCCTGCCATTGTGATTTGCTAACTACATTGTTTCAAATATTCAATCTGAAATTCAATTAATTGTTCAGCCCTAACGTATTTATAAGTTGTAAAACTGTTACATGGTGACGTGCCACTGATAACTGGGATGTGCCTAGATTGAATATCCTCATCCAAGAATAACTAATGCTGATAAATAATGTTGAAGCGTAATGAATGTTGAATTACTATTTTGTGAAGAGATTCCTTAGACTTCTGTTTTCTCTTTCACACTTCTTAGATCTTTGTGCATCTGTACATATAAAAAAACATTTCTATGCAGATGACACAGCTTTGTATATCACAGTTTGGTTTAGTCTCCAAAAATAGCTGAACCACAAATTTACTATAAATGTTTACAAAAAGCTAAAGACTCCTGATATTATTTTGTGAGTGTTGAGGAAAAAAAAGACAAGACAGTTTAAACCTATTTAATCGTGTGTTTTCAACCAAGATGCTCTGACATTTGTAATAAGAGTAACTCAGATGGACATGAAATCTGTATTGCTTTTCTAACTTGTGTTGTAATTTCACTTCCGCACTTTGGGTTTTGAGGGAGTAAAACCATATAATTTCCTGATAACGCTGTTGACTCTTGATTGCTGGAGATTCGTTATACTGTACTAGACAGATTTCCCCTGGGTGTGGCTCATGCGGTTTCTGCTACCAAAATGAAAACCACAGTGCTTCTATGAGCCACCACCAGTTTGTCGAACTAACATGACGACTTTTGCCTGAGTCCAAATCAGTAGCACGTCAGGTGTGCGCTGATAAAGTCTTATTTTATGTTCGTTTCCCATTTATCACTGAAACAGACTGTCTCTATAGCCGATGGATAGAAAAAATATGAAATTATGAAATTATTTCCTGCTGAAAGTAACTGTTAATATTGTGCAACATTTTAGGGGAACAGAAACCAAACGCAGAAAAAAAGGTTCCTGAATTCCCTTCCCCTATCGTAGCAGTGGTTTCAGTGAGAACTCTAAAAATTGTTGGATTTACCACAGAAAAGATAATTATAACACATCCACCGTATTATAATGTCACCTGTTTGATTCAGAAGAACCCTACATTTAAACTATAAAACTCCCAGTAATCAGCTTTTTTTTCTCCCTGTTCATGCGTTGAAGCCTAGTTAACTCCCCCGCCTATCTGTGAGCAGGTGTTCAGAGTTTGAAGCCTGAGGATGGAGCCTCGCTTCGCTCAGGTGCCCTGAGCCTCCCGTGGCAGGATGAACTGTGCTGTGAATCATCTTCAGCCCACCGCGGTGTGGAGGGAGGCAACGCGAACGCATCGGAGACTAACCGCTCTGAATCAAACCTCCCACACCGTCCCCGCTGCAACTACAGGGGCTTGACAACCGAATTGCGTCCCGATGAGCCCTCTGGTGGTGAGTAAGAGTTTACGTCCACAAAGTTTCATAACAAATGTGCCTCGACACTCTTAGTCTTGTGCAGTCGACAGAGAGATAATGAGTTTGTCAAGTTTTGGTGCTTCTGTAAAGGTTACTACGGTGAGCAGGCAGCTTGAGCTTGAGGCATGGGGGGATTATTTTCATGGGTAATGTAATTTTGATTCATTGAGTTTTTAGGTTTTAGAGTTTAATCAATGCCAGGAGAGGAACTTTAAAGGTAAAAAAAAAAAATCAGGTCTGTTGCTGGACCCATATCCACCTCGTGGAGTAGCAATTTTCGAATGAGTCCCGTGCTACCACATGCACAGTCCCTGATAGCTTTATGCTTGACTTAAACAGTGCAGGATGGAGATCAGTTTCTGAATGAGTGTTGCTGTGTTTGTTCACAAGAAAAACCTTTAAGTGATGCATCAGCAACAACAGGTGAGCTGCACAATGTGGCGCCGGCTCATCAGAACACGCAGCGGGCTTAATGTGACACAGTCTCATGATTCAGCAGCGTCACTTATCGCTGATAGAAATGCTCCCAAAGACCAGGTTGACAGGCTCATTACACTTTAATGGCTTTTTATCTGACATCCCTCCCTCCTCCTGCTGTCAGCGTGGGCGCCCATGTGAGTCCCGCGCTGTCATCAGTTATCAAGACTTGTCCGGATCACGAGAATCCGCTCTGCCTTTTATCAATCAATCGTTTATTTGCAAGGAGCGAAAATAAGAAGGTCATTAAGTTGACACTGCCGACAGGAGCCGGTTCAAGTGAGTCATAATTATAAAACACTCTCTTGATATTGTGGAGGTGAACATGGCGGAGACACGACAGAGGTGAGGAGGATTTGTTTGTTTCCATCGATCGGTGAGGCCCTGTGACGCACAAGAGCTGCGAGCTCTTTGTGTACGTGATGGCAATTAAACAGTGAAGTTAAAGGCCTCCGTTGTGCCTTCTGATTGTTTTACGGGTCTTTAAGCAAATGAGAATGATTCAGCTGTCCGCAGAGCATCGTCAGCATTTCAAAACAGTCCTTCTGCGTCCACGTTAGTCATGCCGTTTCATTCATGTCTTTTGTTGCTTTCTGCGGCAACATGTATCCCTGTGACAGGTGTGAGTTAGAGACGGTAACGAATAAAGACAATACAGAACATTTGCCTCCATATGTGCGGCAATGTACACTGTATATGACAAGCTCTGACCTGTCAGTGAACAGACACGAGACCTCTGCAGAAGTCCTGTTGTGTAGAGTGGGGCCGTCGAGAACGAGACTAGGTCCTGCGTATCCCACCGATGCTCAGCTAGTTTGGTATCTGGGGAGTTTAGAGGCTGGGTCAACACTTTGGGCTCTTTGTCGTGTTCCTAGAGCCATTCCTGAGCAGTTTTTGTGAGGTAAACTGCTGTTAGGTAGTGCCATTGCCTTACGTGGGTGGTACAGAAGCATAGGTTTGCAGACATTTTGTATCAGAAATCAACTGCTCGCATTTAGAATTAAACATTTTTGTGATTTAAAATTTTCCAAATTGTACCTTTATCATGATTATTCCATTGACCCCAATCATGGATTTGATGATTTTGGAATCTGTACATGCATTTGTCAGGCAGAAACACTGAAAAACGTCTTTTGTTTGTCGTTTGTTATGTTTCTCGGGTAGATTTTCATAGTTTCATAGCACAGGCTTAGTTCTCAGAATATTACGTCTTGCGGCTTTTCTCAGAAGGCTTCATCAGCACCTCACAGTCTCCTAACATGCAAACGCTGTTTCTTGTCAGGAACCTGTGTGAACATACTGTGCAGAGTTGATGAAAACTGGGGAAAATTGACATGTGATCTTCAGTCTCACGTCCAACAATCCGGCACGATGGGTGTTGGTCTTATGGCGGTCAGCTTACAGCGCCTGTTGTGAGTATTCTCCAGAGTGTGTACGTGCGAGCCATTGTGTGTGTCTGTGTGCTTTTATCTAATTTTGTCTTCCCGACTGCTCACTGGGGGGTTAAGCATGTGTGTTTACTTTGATCAGCAGAGGGGAAGCTGTGTTGTGTATCCCTGGCTCCAGACCTTCACTGTGGTGAGGGTGAAGAGACCAGCTTACGACTGATCTAACACATACACACATTTCCTAAGAGATGGAAGATCATACGAAGCTCTCACTTGTTGTACACTGTTGTGAAATGTTTGCTGTGAAAGTAAACAAATCCGTTTTCCCTCTACGTTGATTAATGAGCCATTCTGAAACTTTTAATCATATTCAGCAGAAAAAACATGGCACAGGTGTCACAGAATGGGAGATGTTGTAATTTCCATATTTTCAATAATCCATAATCACGGAAACAAAATGATATAATCAAAAACTGCATCATAAATATGTTGTGACTCTGAAGGATACTGCAGTCACATTTACTTCAGACATTAAATCTGACACACACAAAAAAATCCACTTCATAGTAGTTCAGCATTCTGAAAAAAGGACTTATTCTTACATGTTTTTGCTACTTTTTCGACATTGAGCGACAGGTGGTTTTCCAGTATCACATATTTCCATGTTTATATTCAGTCATAGATCATGCACTGAGAGAACAGAGGCTCGAGTAAGTTTCTGTCCATTTCCAGGCCTCAGAAAACGGACACAGAACTGAACAATCCTGCATCTGATAATCCCGTTGTTTGTGAAGCGGAGGATTCCTTCATGTGCTCCGTCGCTCTTGAACCTACAAGTTTTGTCACAGTGGTTACCGTCAGCATCTCAGACGCCGTGGCTCCTCCGGTACTGCTCAGAATTCCTGCCCGACCAGGTAAGAAAAGGAGTTTTTTTTTGTCGTTGTCTTATTCTTTATCAGTTTGAATGACTCACAGCTAGTAGATACACTTAAACACAACTAATAAACGTCCCACAGAATACAAGAGTTTCTTATGCTGTCTGTTTTGAACCAGTAGTTAGTGGTCATAGAAGAATCCACTGTGGAGGCCTCAGTAACAGTCACTTCATAAACTCAAGCTGTGCAGTTAAAATGTACACTGATGAGCCACAGCTTTAAAATCACTGGCAGGTAAAGTGAACAACACTGATCACCTTGTTTCAATGACACCTGTGATGGTGTGGGTTATATTTGGCAGCAAATGAACAGTCAGTTCTTAAACGTAACGTGTTGGAGGCAGGAAAAAGTGTGCGAGAATCTGTGGGACTTTTGACAAGGACCACATTGTGACGCGTCTCTAAAGCTGCAGCTGCTGTTGGGTGTTCTGTACACAGTGGTTAGTGTCTACTTAAAGTGGTCCAAGGATGGGCCACTGGTTACTTGGCTGCAGTGTCAAGGATGCATGTAGAGAGCGAAGGCTGGCCGGTGTGGTCTGATCTTACAGAAGAGCTACTGTAGCCCAAATCCACTGAGAACCTCAATGCAGAGAGATTCTTTTGACTGTAAAGCCAGTGAAGTAAGCACACCATTAAAGTGAAATAAACTACCTACAAATGGACACATGAGTGGTCCATGAGTGGAAGATAAGCCGAAAAGCTCTACTGGGAAACCTTGGGTCCAAGACCATGACAGAACAGAAGAGTTCAAGATGTTGACTTGTCTTTCAAATTCCCCACCTCTCATTCTCAATACGCATCTGAGGGATTTTCTGGAAAAACAAGTCAGATTAATGAAAGCACCTCCTCTTCCAGGACTTCTGCTGTTGACCTTTTGTTGCCTGATACCACAGGACCCCTTCAGAGTTCTGTGGAATCCAGCTATTGAAGGCTCAGAGCCGTTTTGGCAGCGCAAGTGTGGCCTACAGAATATTAGGCGGGTGGTTTTAATGTTTAGCAGGTTGGTGTAGATCAATTCTGAGAAATGCTGTGTAACTCTTGTTGATTTTGGAGGGGCTCCACTTGTGCCCTGATTAGTTATGGGGAAAAGTACAAAATTATGGCTGACGTACAAGTTAGTGTTGCAAGCTAGAAAACACAGATTTATCAATTTAGTTTTTTATGACTGAGTTACCTCTCTTTCCATCTTGAGGTAGAATAAATCTAAAGGATCATTTCTGTTTATGTGAACGTGGTGCATCTCCCACTAATGTGGCTCTACAGGTCACGCTAACTCGTCACATTTGTCAGTGACATTTGGGGAAATTATGAGTCAGACTAGCCCAAGCTCTCTGCAGCTTTACAAAATGGTGAAAGGCATCGCTGAATATTTATTAGTCATTAATTAAGGTATTTTTTAAAAACTTATAAAACATTTATAAAGTATCCCATATTAGACTCTCAGTTGAGTAGTTTTGAGAGTTTTTTTTTGTGAAAGCTGAAGTTGTAAACTGTTTGTCAATCAACATGCATTGTGATATTTTAGATGTAGAGCCACAGTGTTTTCAGGGCTTTACAGTAAGTGACCAGGAGGCAGGTTCCCAGCATTCCCTTTTATTCAAAGGTTCTACAAACAGATTCGGTCATGCGTGACGAGGATCTTAGTCTTTAAAGCACAAACTATTCTAACATTCAACCTTAATGTGACAGATAAGGAGAAACTGTTGTATTCAGCCGAGATTTTTGGACGTGCCCTGAAAACAGCTAAAAGAAGCTGGACCCCGGCCTTGTGTGCGTGTGTGTGTGTGTGCGTGGTTGTGTAATTGTGTGTGTGTGTTTGAGAAAGAGAGTTCCGTCGTGATAGAAAAGGACTTCTCATGCTGTTTGTTCAAGCAGACCTCTTTGGTTAAACTCACAGAGCAGGACAGAAAATGGATAGTCACCATATGTTGTCCAAATATTGCTTCTCCTTCATTGCGGTTTTGTCCTTGTAGGGGTTAAAGTGTGTCACTAGAATAGCTTTCATCCTTTTAAACTAATTTTATGTAATTTTTTTGGCTCTTGAAACAAAGCTTTTCTTGTGTTTTATTCCTCCAAATATGTAGCATCTGGAAGATAGATAAAGGACAGTTTATGTAGCTTGAAAACTGCAGGGGAATGGATGCTTCTACTGGCAGAACTGTACTCTCGTATTGTGTTTGTGAACCATTTTGAGGTACTTCATTTCTGCATTTTGGATTAAAACATTCTAGTTTTTACTCCCATCATTTCAGATTAACAGCGATTATCTTATACGACTGTTGTAGATTAAACTGTTCAACATTAAATGAACCAAGCTTCACCCTGAACAGTGGTAGCAGTCACATGCTCCTTCATCCACTGGGTGTTTCCATGTCACAAGTCATTTTACTTTTGGTACTTAATGTACATTTTGTTTCAAATAGTACATTTTTGATCTCGTACGATTTCGAATGCGGGGCTTTTGAAGAGGGATGCTGCTACAAAACAAATCATCATCATTCTAGAGCAGCGGTCCCCAATGTTTTTGGCACTATGGAGCGGTTTTACGCAAGAAATTTTTCTATCATTGTTGCACACATAACAAAAATCTTTTTTCTATTCAAAAGTTCCACAAACAAGTAAAATGACTTGCTAAATATGTGTTTACTTCTTATTCTGTCTCAGCGTTGAGTTTTTCCAAAGAAGCTCTCCAGAGACGTTTGTTTCTGTTTATATGCATTTCGTTGGCGATTAGACTGACGTTTAACAGCCGGGCATGAAAACTGACAGTCAAGTGCAGGAAACAAGCACAGACAGAAGTGACGATAAGACGAGCTAGTCATTGTTCAAAAGAAAACACCCTGTAGACTGCGCTGGAAATAAAAATAAAACAATAAACTTTTTTTTTTCTTTCTGTGCGGCCCGGTACCAAATGATTCACGGCCCGGTACCGGTCCGCAGCCCGGTGGTTGGGGACCACTGTTCTCGAGCACAAGATGAAGCTGTTAAAGCTGTTAAATTTCCCACCAACAGTTTAAAACCATAAATACTAAATTCAAACTGTAATTACAAGAAACTGGATAGGATGCAATCATCTAATGATAAAAAGCTAAATTTAATTGTCTTAACAATTGTATCCTTATCAGAAACTGCGTTTTCTGATAAGGATGTTTTGCACCACAATTTCTACATCTTGAGACTTGTTCTATTAGCCCGCGTGTGTTTATGGTACGGACCATTTGCTTTAGTCATGCTTTAGCTTTTAGCATTTTTTCTGTTTGCGCTGTAACCATGGAATCAGACAACAGTCGCTGGACGCATTCAGATCCAACGAAGTAATGTCTATGATTTAGAGAGCTGCAGGAGACCCAAACACCGGCATCCAAGGTGATGTCTCTCACTTGTACTGTGTCAACCGTCTTCAAATCTAACACATGTTGCTTCATCTTGAGTTAGGTGTGTAGATAAGTCTTTTAAGATAACAACTTAAAGCCCTTGTTGTTCCTCCTGAGAGAGTGATCTGGAGGAAATAGTTGAGCTCTTAGTAATAATGGTGAGTAACCTCTCCTGCCCCGAAAGGCATATTCGTGGTTTTAGGAGACTCAATGTTCTCCAGTTGTATTCGTCATAACTGAGTGATCACTTTGGATATCTTTGTTATCTGCTGCACCCATCTCACCTCAGCGAATGACAGGAAAGAGTGTTTGCCTCGGAAATCCACCAGAAATGAGCATGTAGTCTAAATATCAGCCTCCGTACAGTCTCACACACTGTGTGGATTGCTGATAGAAAATTAAAAATGTACTCTGTTGACATTTATATACGCACATGTCATATATTATTGACTACAAAGTGAAGTTAATTTGCCATTTGTGACAAGCAGAGAAATCAAATTACATGCCGGCTGCATTTTCCATTAACTCTGCGTTCAAAATGTGATTGATTTATTTAATCCTGGCATGAGAACTACAAGATGAAGATAAGTTTCATTACAGCAAATGCTACTGTTGGATGTACAGCGCAGTAATGCCGTATGTTCTCAGGGCTGTATATCCTGACAGATAACAAAGTAATTAATTAGAGACCTTAAGGCACCTTGCTTTACTTTTATGAGCCACTGGAAAAATATAATCCTCTAAGCTAAAAAAAAAAAGTTAAAGGCGTCTTCTAACCTATGATTAAGCAAGCTGACCTTACAGCAGGATCAAAGTGGTGTTATGATGGCATTAGTAGTGATTAGTCTGCTGTGCAGCATATTGATCCTGCAGCAGACCTTACAGTATGATAATATATCCTCTTTTTTTTTTTTGCAGTGAAACCGAGTCCTCCAGCCAACCTGTCACATTTCCAGAACATTGAAGCACAACTGATTGTACAGTGGGACGACCCGACAGACTTCGATGTCGGCCCGCTGAGATACGAGGTCCGATATTCCTCCAACACCACTCACCCAAGTTGGCAGGTAAATAATGAGTTGTTACACACTAAGCAGGGATCAAATACTAGATAAGAGACAGATGGTTGCAGATAACATGTTCTTTGTAAGCAGTTAATCTGTTATTTTTCTGATTTATTAATGCATCCTTTATCTGTAAAAGGTCAGAAAATATTGGAAACTCTTGGTCGAAATCCAAAATTCTTTAGTGTTCTAGTGGAGAATCAAAATGGTTTTTTTGACTTAGGGATTAATGTGGACTTATAGTTGCAGCTTCCAAAAGGTGATAAAGTTTTCTTCTACTTTTGCTGGCAGTCCAGTGATTCTGCTTTTTGCTTTAGGCTCTGCATCAACGCTGAAATGTGTTTTAGCCAAGAGCACCCTAGCGATGCATTCAGTGGTTTAATTTAGGAATGTAAACGTGAACTAACACGTAGATTGTAAAGAAAACAATAAAATCATGCTTCCAAAGAAGAAATGAGAACAAGCAATGCTACAGAAATAACCAACTGTCACACGGTCCAGTTGGTTTTGGTTTTGATAGAGAAGAGACACCAAACTGTGGCTGCATTCATACTGCGATGATGGATTTGACTGAGTCACCACTTTCAGGGGAACAAACCCAACTCTGTGTATCACTGTGAACCTGCTCTCATCCGTGAAGAGCACAGGGCGCCAGTGGCCAATCTGCCAACCTTGGTGTTCTCTGGCAGATGCCAGTCTCCCTGCACAGTGCTGGGCTGTAAGCACAAGCCCCACTGGTGGACGTGAGGCCCTCAGACCACCTCACGGAGTCTGTTTGTTTGAGCAGAAACATGAATATTAGTGGCCTGCTGGAGGTCATTCTGCAGCTCTGGCAGTGCTCCTCCTGGTCCTCCTGCACAAAGGAGGAGGTAGCATCCTGCTGCTGGGTTGTTGCCCTCCTACAGCCCCCTCCACGTCTCCTGGTGTACTGGCCTGTCTCCTGGTATCTCCTCCAGGCTCTGGACACTGTGCTGAGAGACACAGCAAACCTTCTTGTCACAGCTCGCATTGATGTGCCATCCTGGATGAGCTGCACTACCTGAGCAACTTCTGTGGGTTGTAGACACCACCTCATGCTACCTCTAGGGCTGAAAGCACTGACAAAATGCAAAAGTGATCAAAACATCAGCCAGAAAGGACGAGAACAGAGACATGGTCTGTGGTCACCACCTGCAGAGCCACTTCTTTATAGAGGTTTTCTTGCTAACTGCCTCTCATTTCCACCTGTTGTCTGTTCCATTTGCACAACAGCAGGTGACAATGATTCACAATCAGTGTTGCTTCCTAACTGGACAGGTTGATTTCACAGAAGTGTGACTGACTTGGAGGTACATTGTGTTGTTTAGGTGTTCCCTTCATTTTTTGGAGCAGTGTATAATACTCAGTTATTTTTCCTCATTGTCTATGTCTTCTTCAGACTCAACAACATCATGACTGCAGTTTCTGCATGTTAATGCCTTGGGGTCACAAGCATCTCGGCCTGTGGAATCTGTAAAGGCTTTACATGGAGAAACTGCAGTCATGATGTTGAGTCTGAAGAAGACATAGACAATGACTCTTGAATCTTCTGACACTGTGAATGAGAAATAACTCTGAGTGTTGTATAAGTATGTGAAATAAAAGCCACTGTGAATGTAAATGTAAACGTGAGTGTGGCCTTTTTCAACAATGGAGGGTTTGTGGTAGAATATAAATGCTAACAGTCAACTCAGAATCATAAAAAAAAACCCTGATTTGACCCTCATAAGTTACTTAAGGCCCGATTTTTCGTCAATCGTTTATCGGTACCCTAACTTGAGCAGGGTTTCCCACGGAGTTGAACTTCAACATTCTAAGTCATGTTATTATACACCTTTACAAACATACTGGTGAAGAAACTGTTTGGTAAAAATCTCATAAAATGCCTTTACCATATGTGTGTTTGTCTTCATTCCCCCCTCATCTGTGTCCAGGTGTTGCCTACACCTGGAGAACCCCGGCTGTCTCTGGATCTGAAGCCCAAACGTAACTACAGCATCCAGGTTCGCTGCTCCGGTCTGCAAGAGCCTCCGCTGTGGAGCGAGTGGAGTGAATCTTACCACATTTACCTGGACAGTAAGAACCAGCTCCTTTCCAATTTTATGTACAGGGAAAAATATACAGAAGAGCAGCTGCTTCTTTAAGTTGTTATTTTTTACTCACATTTTTGCAGCTGTTTTTTTCTCTCTGTGAATGTGTCAGGCGCTCTGGATGAATTCCTATGAAGTGCACAGTATTTGCGCAAGAACCTCAGAGGGTTCAATGAATTTAGGATAAAATGATCTAACGGTCCAAACTTTCCCTGCTTGTCTTGGAACTGGTTGCTGTGTGTGCCAGTATGCATTTGACATTTTAAACCTGCCCTGGTGGCTGCAGTTCAGCTCTCATTCTCCGAGAACCTCTGCAGATGAGGATTCACGGCATATTGCAGATAGATGGATTCAATCGCTGACCCCAGTTAGCGCTCCGGTAGAGTTATGCCAGTGCTGTGCTATTAATAATGAATCCAGCTCATTAGCCTGAGCCAGTAATGACGGACTCATTTCAATGTGGGCGATGTCAGCAAACTCTGAATCACAGGTCGTTCTCAAGGTTACAAACCATGCAGTGTGACAGTAGCTCAAAAAAAAAAAAGGTTAGTGTCACAGAGTGAACATGTGGGAGATGTCAATGTGCATTTTTTTTAAACATATCATTTAAAACCCATTCACGAGTGTAACTAGTATATAACATACAAGCAGCATCAGGAGCTCATAGATTTTTAATTGTGCCTCAGTGGACTTTTTTTTTTTTTTTTTTAACCAATAGTTTATGTAAAAAATCTGTTTTTTAAATTCTGAAAGTGAAATTTGAGAAATGAAACCAAGACCTGAGAACTGAGAGCTGTCTGTGTACTCTGAAATCAGCATCACTGCAAAGATAAATGATAAATTGTTCATACTAGCTGATTGTTTGTTAATACTCTGCAATACAAACTCCTGATTAAATGCTCACGAGAGCCTGAGGGCCTCAAACAGCACCAGTGAGTAATTCAGTCTTGTATTTGAAAGCGTTGTGTTGCCAGAGTAGATAAGTGTGTCTACCTGATTTTTCACATCCAACGGTATACAGGGATGAACATCAAACTTACTGACAGGTGAAGTAAACAGAAGAATAAGACCTACTGTTTCACAAAGTGCTGAAATCCTTCATGCTGGTTTTGATAGAAAGGTGTCAGAACACTCGGTTCATCACAGCTCGCTGTCTCTGGGCCTCTATAGCCACAGACCAGGCAGATTGGCCACGCTCACCTCTGGCCACTGAGTGCCAACATGCTGCATGTGGGCGTCGTAACTGGACCTCGGATCAATGGAAGAAGGTGTTCAATGAGTCGCGCTTTCTTTTCCATCACGTGGACCACAAGGCAAGCTGGCGGAGGATGTTCTGAGCAATGTTCTGCTGGGAAACCTTTGGTTGTGGCGTTCATGAAGATGTTACTTTGACACGTACCACCTAAACATTGTTGCGGACCACGCACACCCCTTCATGGCAACCTGATCCTTCAGCAGGATAATGCTACCTTGCCACAATGCAAACATAGTTCAGAAATGGTGTTGGCATGGCCTCCAAAGTCTCAGATCAAACAACTGTCTGCGAAAACAAATCTGATGCATGGAGGCCCCACATTGTAACTTCCAAGACTTAAAGGAACTGCTGCTAAGATCTTGGTGCCTAAAACCTTCAGAAGTCTGTGGAGTCCAGGCCCTGATGGGGAGAAGCTGTTTTGGTGGCAAATAGGGGTCCTGCACAATATTAGGCTTTATTTTCTTGTGGCTGATTGGTGTATGTAATCTTACCAGACTGCTCTTCTACTGTTTGTCAGTGGAAGAAACTTGACCCCAGGGTAACAACATGTTTATGAGTCATGGGGTTAAAAGTTTATGAGACTCAACAGCTAATGAGTAATCACGCCAAAATGAGCTGCATAAAACCTTCCTCAAGTCATGGGAGGAAATTTTCCAAAAAACAACAACATTTATAAGGCGAAAGTTTTTAGGACAGTAAAATAATGACTAAAAAGTTTTGTTGAAATACAGCAGAAAGAATGTCTGATGACAGAACAAAAGGCCGTGCCACACACTTTACGCGGGTGTATTCACAAAAGTTTATGTTTTCATTTGCTAATCAGTCACATTCCCTTTTTGATAATGCCAGCATGACAATGAAGTCCACATAGATGTTTCAGTCATCTGCATCAGAGGAGGCGGTTAGGTGACAACGCGCTCAGTCCCATACCACGTGACTGATGAAAACGTCTCCAGAATCCTTGAGAAATTTTTTGTCTTTTGTGAAAATCTACACGAGAACTGCGGCTGAATGAGTCAGGTGTTTGTTCTGACTCACGGCCTTTATTTTATTCTCCTTTATTGATTATTCTCAGAAAATGTGGTTTCATTTCAATGGAACTTCCTCAAGAAGTAAGCTGAAGAGCTAGTCAATACTAGAATTATTATTATTTATTTTTTTCATTATGTCACTTGTTTTCTTTGTGCAGAGGTGAGTTACATTCCAGAGAAAGTGGTGGCGCGACGGGGCGAGAACGTAACAGTGTACTGCGTGTTCAACGACCACAGCATCAACGCCAGCACGGCCGTGTGGATTGCCAACTTCCAGCAGCCGCTTCATCACAGCCAGTACCACCCAGTCAACCAGTGGGTAAGAAAACACTCTCTGTGCAGGGTCGTGTGATATTCTGGGAACATTTCCAAAAAACTAAAATGACTCCCCTGTGTATTTTTAGAAAAGTACAGTCCTTGTAAATAGGTTTTTTTTTTCTTCTTTCGTAAACTAGGTCAGCCAGATAACAGTGCGTCCGTCGGAGACTCACATGTACGACCTGCTGAGGTGTACGAAGGAGTGGAGCCTCCCTTACAGCCAGATCTATGTGGAAGGTGAGCTGTGAGGTGTCCAGAAAACAAGTTCACTTAGAGGCAAACATCAACATTTAATATCTGTTACTGGAAGTCTGTTGCCCCTTCAGTTTTCCTGTTAAGCGGACAAAAACAGGAAAGAGTGTAGTGGCACAACAATGTGAACCAAAGTAACCCCAGCGCACACAGATTGTCTCTGGTGAGGTTTTGTTTTTGTTTTTGTCTCAACTTTAATGTGATTTTTTTTGTGTGTGTGTGTTTCAGGAGCTTTGATTGATATAACGTGCAGAACCAACGGAGACATTGATGCCATGCACTGCAGCTGGACGGACACACAGTTGACCAAACTCGTATTTCGATCCAGGTAAAGCAGCATTTACCGCACGGTCGATGTTCCCTGCGGCGGAGTGCATTTGCATGATTGAAAAAGTGTGGCGCTGTTTAATCAAACCGTGAGCAAACAATGAGATCTCAGTGTGCAGAAAAAAAACCTGGAAGTCAGTGAAACACAGTGTCCTAGACAACATGTTCAGTGAACACACCCTGGAAATAGTCTGCACAAAGTCACACCAGGAAGTTTCTTTGAACTGTAAGTCAATGTCATCAGTGTTACCGGCCTCGCTGCAGTGGGACGTCTCTTGAAAGGCTGACAGAATGACGTCATTGTGGCTCTTGTTACTAAACATTGTGCAACATCACAACTGAATCCTCCACAACAATTATCTGTCTTGCCTGCTTGAGGGCTCCCCTAAAGGAAAATGAATCAAGGAATGTTTTGATTTAGGAGACATAGGAGCTGTAATGTTGGGTACAAGTCTGATAATTGTTAATGCGACTTGGCTCTTGTGTTGTTAGATTATCTAATTTTCCTCCATGATAACACTAAAATTGATGAAACAAGGATATTACTAAAAATGACACACACACAGGTTGTAAGTAAAGCCGTTGCTAAGCCACTGACGATTGGAAAAAGGAAAGGAAATGGTGACATTGTTACTCAAACTGTACAACTTTCCCATTCAATGAGCATTTATTGCTGACATTGAGGGTGTGCTGGTTAGACTGTTGGTTGATTTACAACTTGTCTGGTGCTTTGAATGCTTGTTTCTTGTAGCAAATATGCTGGATTTTCAGAGCTTACTTTTTTTAAAATGTTCTCTTGGTAACACATTATTATAACTGATATTGGTGGTATTGGTGATTAAGGGTCAGGGTATGCTCAGACAGGTTTGTATTGCATGCTGCTTAGGCAGTTTGGAAATCAAAAGTTGTAGTTGTGCCAAAAGTTGCACTCAAAGTTGTGACAGAGACGGAAACTGAGATGTGATAATCGCGAAAGTACGGGGATGACACATCCTCATACTGTAAGGCTTTCACCATGTTGCATTTGTTTATCCATCTGAAAAGTGCTGCCAGTAATCGCATGCAGTTCTGAAGAAGCATGCAAACAGCTTAATAATAAAGCAAGACTCGAATTTTAATTAGTAGGAATCAAACCGTCATTTCTGCAACTGAGCGTCTGATGCACGATAAATGACATAAGATAAGAATAACAACGCAAAGCTTTTAAGATCCCCTCATTTACTTCTTTGTCTTTTTGTCACTGCAGCTGGGCTGACCTGCCCTGCGACGTGATGGAGGAGAGGGAGAGGGCGGGGGAGAAAGTGGGGGAGATGGGGCCTGCTTGCAGTTCCTCCCAGAAAATGTGCACCATCCAGCCTCTGAGGATGAACTGCTACAAACTGTGGCTGGAGGAAGCTTCGCAGCTCGGCCCTGTCAGGTCCAAACCCGTCTACTTGTCTCCTATAGATCACGGTGAGCGAGACGGAATCGTGTGTAGAGAAAATCATGTGCCGAGAAACATCGCTAATAGTTACATTCGATCCTTCTGCAAATGTGTCAATATAAGGCGCTGAAGTGAAACTGTTTCCTCTATTACGACATTTCTTAGAACAGATTGTTGCATGAAAGTTCCAACAATTAGAGTTGATCACAGTTGACATTCATAGAACTCGTTACTGAAGCTCTAATTTATTCATGTGACTCTAAACATCCTGTGGAAATATTTTAAGAATAACTTTTTTTTCAGTTTAGTTACAATATTATAGAAAACCTTTCACGCCTAATTAGCACATTTATGTATGTATGAAGTGTGCCATAATTTCCGGACTAGTGAGCACGCCTGATAATAAGCCGCTAACTTTAAAAAGAAAACAAGGTGTGTACATATACAGGCCGTACTTGTCTATAAGCTGCAGATGTCCACGTTGTAACATGAGATATTTACACAGAAAGATTTTTTAAACTTTTAATTAAATACGAACCGGTAACGTACACAAATACGTACCGTAAATGCTTTTTTCCAAACAGTGCCTGTAACATGGCTGGTTAAGAAAATATGAAATACAGTGGCCTACCAGGAAAAGTCATTGATGCTATCTTCATCTTCCTCCTGCTCACTTAAACCACTAAAGTCGTCTTCTTCAGTGTCAGAATTAAACAGCCTCAGAATCACTTCGCTCTCAATGTCACTTTTGTCTCGAGGCGAATTCATAAAAATCGTTAAAATCCATAAATTAGCCGCATCATTGTTCAAGCCGCAGTGTTCAAAGTGAAAAAAGTAGCGGCTTATAGTTCGGAAATTACGGTACTCCATTTTTGTGGGTTTTCTTAAAACTTATTTTCTTGTTGTTTGCTTGAGATAATATCAATCAAACTGAAGCTGAGTGGGTTTGACTCAGTAGAAATGACAACAATAGAGATAACTAAAGTTTGATTGATATTGTCTCAGGTAGACGATGAAAAAGTGGGTTTTCTGAAGGTTTGTGAAGATGGAGTTATCTGTTTTTGCAAATGAACTCTTCATATATATATTCATTTACAAAACAGCACTTTTTCAAGCACTAATCTTCAAAGCCAGCCATAGCCACATGAAATATTCACACAGAAAGAAATAAATTATTGATGGTTAAAGTTAAAGCAGTGATTATGAATCTGAAAACGTATGAACAACTTTGAAATTGTATTTGAAAAATATTTGCCCCACTGTGGCTGCTAGCTGTGATGACGTGTACCGGCTGTCTAACAACAGCTGTGTTGCATTACACAAACTGAATCTCTGTGGCTCGTCTCTCCTCCAGTGAAACCTCACACACCCACTAATGTAAAGGCAGTGAGCCAGAGAAGTGGGCTTCTGACGGTCACTTGGGACCCCCCGTTGCTGCCGGTCGAAGGTCTCCAGTGTGAGTTTCGTTACCGCTCACCATCCACTGTGAGAACTCAGCCGGACTGGAAGGTAAGCTTGTCTGTTGGACTGTTTAACCACCAGGTCAAAGTTGGGCCAAAGTGCCCTTACAGACAACTGACCCTTTACTAAAACCATCCATCCATCCATTATCTATACACCGCTTAATCCTCAAAAGGGTCGCGGGGGGCTGGAGTCTATCCCAGCCAACCCAGGGCGAAGGCAGGGGACACCCTAGACAGGTCACAAGTGTATCACAGGGCTACACTTAGAGACAGACAACCAAGCACACTCACATTCACACCTACGGACAATTTAGAATCACCAATTAACCTCAACATGTTTTTGGACTGTGGGAGGAAGCCGGAGAACCCGGAGAGAACCCACGCTGCACGGGGAGAACATGCAAACTCCACGCAGAAAGACTCCGGTGCCTCCACCGGGACGTGAACCGGCAACCTTCTTGTTCCGAGGCAACTTTACTAAAAACCAATTATTCTAAATTTTCCCTGCGTATCGATTTAGCAGATATAATGATTTCTAAAGAGGTTTTAAACTCTGTGCTGCTCATTAATTATTTAATTAAAAATACCGTAAATGATCTCTTCTTTGAAATCTGCTTGAACTGTCACGAACAGCAGGAACAAACATGTTATAAATAAGCCTCCGATTGCTTTAAATTCAACACAGGACGCTCTGACATGAGCGATGTCAGTTCTGTGAGAATCTGTTCCAGCCCCCTGATTGAAAAATTCTTTTGGAAATTGGACACATGCTATGAAATGATCGACAACATTCACTCAAAATGCTGAAAACCATAACTTCTTTTTCCTATTAGCGATATACGTTGCTCTCCTACATGAGCTCTGAAAATGTCCCGTGTGCAGGTCCAGAGTTCAGTGCGGGTTCCGTGGGCCGAGGTTGTGGTACCGGGCATGTGTCGGGTGTACGAGGTTCAGGTGCACTGCATGCACACCAACGGCACCGGATACTGGAGCGAATGGAGTGACTCCGTCTACTCCACACCGCACAACAGCAGAGGTAAAACTCCGTTCATTTCACTCTTGAGGCTAAATTTCAAACAGAACTTTCCGTTTCAGATGATAACAACGTTGGCAGATGCAGTTTGATGCCTGGTGAAACCTTTCAAATTACACCTGATCTTGTGATTTTTTTTCGTTTTAATGAAAAATTGCACATATGATCACCTCTGTCACTAACAGAGGAATCAACTCTGATCTGTCTCCTCCTCAGCTCCTGAGCATGGCCCTGATTTCTGGAGAATCCATCAAGATGATCCACACAGTCGCCGGACTAATGTCACTCTGCTGTTTAAGGTGCACAAATGAAAATATGTAGCCTTATAATCAAAGGTTAATTCTGGAGATTATCTTACTGCCAGTAAATCCTATTAAAAGACCGTAAACAACTGAAAGGTATCATCCACGTAGCCTAACCCAATATCCTTTACGTCTGCGCCAAAGAGCTTAATATGTGTCATATTGATGTGGTAACTGTTGCTCATCTACAATGCCCACCTGCTAAAGGTAATTATTTGGCCTTTTTTAATGAAAGATCCATTTTTAAAGATGCACATATACAAGAGGAACCGCTGAGTTTTAGGCTGAGAACTACTCATTGATGGTTTTGGTCTTTTTGTGGGATTTGTTAATACTAAGAAAAATACAGAGATGTTCTGTGACTTGGGGCAAAGCATTAACAATGTTTAAATGTTCTGATTTGTTGTCCAGCATTTCCCCGTATCTGGGAACTCCTACTGTGTGGATGAATATATAGTCCATCGGCAGACCTCAAGCGGTGCTGTGATCAGTAAGCGGATCGAGCTGGTGTCCTCCTACAGCTTCGAGTGGAACCAGGAGCCGGAGACTGTGACCGTGGAAGCCTCCAACAGTCTGGGGAGCTCCATGAACAACATAAATATGACGCTGGAGAGACAACCTAAACGTGAGTGAGAGAGAATCCAACAGGACGAGCGAGAAATCACAGTGAACGTATTTTTTGAGTTCGTAGTGTGTTTTTGAATATTTTGCAGACTGCTTCACGAAATGCATACAGTCGTGACTCGATAATCCGACCTTTAACAATCCGAAAACCATGCTATCCGGCAGGTTTTTAGGAAAAACGAACGGAACCCATTAAAAATAGCCTCAACATGCCGACAGCCTTGGATTCTGACTCCAACATGACATTTTAGGTCACAAATACGGATAACGACGTATTATCTGACTTAACAATCCGACAAATTGACTACGTTCAGACTGCAGGACTTAATGCTTAATTTGGATTTTCTTGTGAAATCCGATTTTTTGTGAGTTTGTTTACATTTCCAATTAAATGCAACTTATATGTGATGAAGGATGTAAAAACTCTAGCTGAGATCTAAAGGGTTTTTCATTGAACTGTAAAAAAAAAAAAAGAAAAAGAAAAATGTACAGGTCTACCGAAGTGAGGTTAACATCAGTCAAGCCAAGAGACTTTCATCAGAGCTTGAGGTTTCATTGTTACTGTGCTCACATGCACAGACGCAGGTCCACATGCTCTGAAAAGAAACACTTGAATCGTCCACTTGAATCAGAACCTCTGATGAACATAGGTTCCCTGAGCATTTCCTGACATTGTTAATCTAACTTGCTGGACAGTTTGTCTTGCCTGTTTTTTTTCTTTTCTTTTCTTTTTCATAAATGATCTCTTAGGCCATCATATTTAAAACCAGTTTTTCCGATTTGAGCAGGTTTTTGTTTATCATTTTATTTGGCATCATGGTCAGTGTACCTCTAAATGCCTTATAACACATGGCAGAAAAACGGGCATCAAACCTGGGGACAAAAACAACCATCCATGTATGCATACACTTAAACTGTGTTGCTCTTAGGAGGCCATTAAAGCCCTGAGTGAGGCCCAGCTGTCATTAGCTTCAGTGCTGTAAATACTATTAGGAGCATTCAGAACAGACATTACAAGGTTCATTTTTTAATGACAGTATTCTGTTTGTCAACATTTCTGCATGTATCTCCCATTACTCATGATTTAGAGACGACTAACTGGCAGAAAAACAGTGGTTTTCCATGAAAATGGACAGTTTTTTGTCATTTATTTCCCAGAGAACACTGTTTGTTAGACATTTTCTTATTATTTTCTAATTTAAGTGTTGAAGAATTTGTATTTTGTCCTATTAGCAGATAAACAACAAGACCACATAACCAAAGGGCAAACAGTTAGTAAATATGTGGTGAACCTTTTAGCAGCTGGTCCACGTACTTCTCATGGTAAACAGTGGAGGTAAAAACAGAGCGAAAAGAACATGCAATCCCAAATAGAAGTAAATCCTAATGTCGCAACTTTCTCTGTGTCTGTGAATGTGTAGTTACTAGACTGTTTGCTAACATGTTCACCAACTTACAGAACGTGTCCATTCTATACCCAGATTTCCTGTTGTGAGGTGACAATCACTGGGTCACTCCTCTTCACGTTGCAGGAAAACCAATCTTTAAATACGATAAAAAGTGAATAGGAATTTATCGCAGGCTTTCTTTAAGTGAACATTCCTGCTGTAAACAAGCTGTATGTTCTCCACAAAGTTAGTCAAAACTCCACCAGACATTTGCTACTAATGTATTTTTGCATATGAAAGTATGACCTTGCTATAAATTTGTTTGCTAGATTTACCATTTGCTAGAAATCTATTGCTTCTGGCAAACTGTGGTTGCAAACCGCTGGTGAGCGTGCCTAAATGTAGCAGCAGACTTTTTAATATTGCCAGAGTGTTCCTGGAAGTTTTCCACTAGCGGTCAACGTTGGCAAACTTGGGGGAACATTTTCTCGAAAACTAACTTCTTTGCTGTAATTCAACCACAAGTTTGCTACAAATTGGCCGCACACATTCTGCTTCTGTAAGGGCCAAGTTAGTGCAGGTTTCATAACCAAACTTTTAATCTGAATTTTTACCTTTTCTCACGGTAACGGCGTACAATATTACAGATTGCTCCCATGCTGCATGAGACACGTGTTCTAAGGTTGTCTCACAGTGCCACGCTGCCCCAACAAATCTCATATCAAATAAGAGGAAGCCTCAAAACCTTTCATATGACAAAATTAGTCAAGGTTAAACCGACTGTCTCTGAGCACAAGAAAAAAACTGTATATCAGGAATCTCTTTTCTACATTTCAGCTCCAAACTTGGTCCACAAACAGTTTCTACAGAGAGCACAAACACAGTTTATGGCTTTAGTTGCAAGGCGCGCACACACCTCTAAAATCACAAAACACCTTTACTGTAGGTTTTGCCTGCTTCACTTTGCCCTACACTTTCTGATCTATTACAAACTGATGATCTGTATCACATTTTTTAAGCCAAAATTCAACTCAGTGAGGTCATTGGGTGTGTTTTTAATTTATATATAATTTTTTTGGCCTTTCAGCTTTATTAGACAGGTAATTGGAGAGAGGAAGACAGGAAAGTAGGCAGAAGAGTGGTGGAAGGACCTGCAGCAAATGGCCGGATTCAAACCATAGCCCCTGTTTTTGGGTCACCTGCTCCACCTGTTGAGCTACTGGGGCGCCTGTGTGTGATCAGAATTTTGTGAAATGAGCTGAAATCCTCCTTTTACCTCGTTGCATGCGTAAATCAAACTTGACCCAGAAGAGCAGAAGTCAGCTGACAGCGCTGTATTCATCCAGGTGTTTCTTTTGTGCTCTGCAGGCCAGTGTGTGCGTTCGTTCCACGCGCTGATCATCAACAGCACCTGTGTGTCTCTGTCATGGAGCCTGTTGGACGACGCCTCTGTGCCTCAGTTCATGGTGGTCCAGTGGTCGCCTCAGAGTCCGAGTGGAGAATCGTGGGCCAGACTGCCCTACACCGACCACCCCGTCTATCTGACAGGTAAGGTCTTTGTTATCACGTTATGTCTTAGCTTTACCCAGAAACGTGCCGCAGGGTTCGAAAGACACATTATCATAAAAATAATAATGAAATTAAAAGAGAAAAAATAGTCAGATTTCCACATTTTTCATAATTAATTAAAATCACTTTATTCCATATGTCTCATTTAAAAATTCACCATCAATAAAACCGTGGCATTATTAGTGACTCAGCTGTAAACAACAGTCACATGACAAATATTCAGGACGATTTGGCTGAGCTGCAGGCTGTGTTTATACAGAGCAGACAGTAGACAAGTAGGGAAACACACTCCATCCATCCATCCATCCATCCATCATCTATACACCAGTTAATCCTCACTAGGATCGCGGGGGGCTGGAGTCTATCCATGGAGCTGACTCAGGGTGAAGGCAGGGGACACCCTGGACAGGTCACCAGTCTATCACAGGGCTACACTTAGAGACAGACAACCAAGCACACTCACATTCACACCTACGGACAATTTAGAATCACCAATTACCCTCAACATGTTTTTGGACTGTGTGGGAGGAAGCCGGAGAACCCGGAGAGAACCTACGCTGCACCGGAGAACATGCAAACTCCACGCAGAAACATCCTGGGTGTCCTCACCGGGACGCGAACTTGCGACTTTCTTGCTGCAAGGCAACGGTGCTAACCACCGAGCCACCTTCAAGCCTGGAAACACATTCATTTAAGTAAAATATCTATACTATATAGAGTCACCATTTTTTCCCAGTATCACATGTGGGCGCTTGGAAAAATGTTATACATGTTCATTATAGGTTTTGTCAATTTTTGTAAAATAAATAGTCAAAGAAATTTTTTTTTTTTTTAGGATTTCTGATATAAAAATGTGTTTGAAGTCTCTCTAATTCTCGCAGTGGTTGTGTTGTTTCTATAAAGGTGAAGGACTTTATTTTGCAGTGAAAAATGTGGCAGGAACATTAAAAAAAATGACTAGGAAGTGGTTGGCATTTTACCAGATTACCAGTGTGTTTCGACAAAAGTGCAAGTGCACTCAGCCAAACTAACCTGTAACCATTCTGATATATTTTGTCAGATCATGTCTTTGGTTCTGAGAAGACCAGCTTTTCCCTGTACCCTGTGTTTGCTGAGGGAGAAGGGGAGCCAGTGCTCACTTTAGGTATGCTCAGGCTTCTGCTTGTTTTATCAGAATCCTATTCGACACAATGGCAGCGCTTTCGTCGTGCTATGAATTGAAGGTCTGATGTGTGTTTGACTAATTGTTACAGCCTCCAGAGGAGACCCTGCAGCCTACATGATGCTGATGATCATCTCCTTCCTTTCCATCGTCCTGTTTGTCACACTGATCCTCTCCCAAAACCAGTAAGGGCTTTTGCTTACTGAAGTAAAGAACATTTTTACACGCAGATCTTTCAGGTTTTACTTTCACATTTGATGTCATACCAGGTTTTAGTTGTACGGCATCAGCATATACAGAATTAGTTTTTTACACAGACACCTGTAAGAAATGAGGAATGATAGTCATGTCTGGGGTTCAGTCTAATTAAGGATGCAGAGACACTGACCATGAAAAATTAGGAGTGTGACATTTAGCAGGTCACAGAGGTGTAATTACACTTGATGTTGGCTGAGAGGGGGTGGAGACATTAGAAAACAGAGAGGAAAGGGGGGGAAAAAATCTGAATATCTGCTGTGTTTCATTTACAGGATGAAAAAGTTTGTGTGGAAAGATGTTCCCAACCCGAACAAGTGCTCATGGGCTAAAGGACTGGACTTTAAAAAGGTATAAACAAAAAAACAAAAACAAAAGCAAAACCATACTGCTTACTGCAGCCCTGTAACAGAAAACAGTAGATCGTCTGTTTCACGACTGGAAATAATCGTTTCAGTTTAGGCGATGAGAGGTAAATGGGTAGAGAGTGTAAAATATAAATGAGTATCAAACCTTGTAACTTGCTGTCAATTCTGCAGACAGTTATCTTCATTGTTTACACATGGACTCAGATGTTACACAGACTCTGTACCAGACAGCTGTCAAGGGTAGAATCCATGTAATGTCTGACTCAATCTAACGCCTACCTTCTGTCAACCAGTACAGTTGAAACCAGACGTTTACATACACAGTGTAAAAAGACAAATAACTTTTCTTTTTTTTTTCTTCACTGTCTGACATAGTAAAAAAGTCTCTGAAAAAAATCTCTCTCTCATTATTCTTGCATTTAGCAAATAGAAAGAATTTTGGTAATCCTAGCTGACTTAAAACAGGAAACATTTAGTCTGATTTAATGTCAGATAGTGAAGGAAAAAAAGTTACGTGTCTGTTTATACAGTGTATGTAAACTTCTGGTTTCTACTGTAGATGGACTTAATATTTTAATCCATGAAAGTTTTCTTTTATCTGCCACTTTGATAAATAAAAACAACAGAGGCATGATTTATTTATGCAGCTTTATGCATGCATCTTGGTAACAAGCTACAGTCCGCACATTAAGCCACGTCTATTAATAAGTGAAAATATGCAGTTATTCCTTTTTCTTCATTAGACCAGCGATCTCTGCAGTGTCATATATTTGTGTCCATACTGGGTATCAGTTCATAATGCGAAAACTAACTTGATTTGTGTTTTATCTTTGCAGGCAGACACCTTTGACCACCTGTTCCAGACTCCAGAGGGTCTGCCAGCCTGGCCGCTGCTGCTGCCCTCTGAGAACATCTCCAAGGTCATCATAGTGGACAAAGCTCTGACTATCCAAACCTCGCTTATGTCTCTGACTCCTGATTCTCCCACTGCCTCCGCTACCTCACTTCCTCCAGGGTTTGACTCAGTTGTCGACCAGTTCATGGAGAATGAGATGTTCCTGGATGAAGCTCCTTCTTCAGGCATTAATCTGGATAATTTAATCACTTCAAGCTCAGAAATAGATGACTTACAGCCAGCTGATCCCCCAGAGGACCAGCACCCAGGTAACAGTGAGAGCTCTGCCCAGTCCTCGGTTACATACGCCACCGTGCTGATCTCTGACCCCAAACACGACCTGCCGCCCATTCATCTCCATTACAAGGACGGAGGAGGCAGCAGCTCCAGTGACGAGGGGAACTTCTCTGCCAACAACTCTGACATTTCTGGATCTTTCACCGGTGGCTTGTGGGAGCTGGACAGCTGCCGCGGCGGGGATATGGACGACCCAAGACGCTCCCGCTCCTACAACTCTGTGGAGGAACTGTCCGAGACATCAGAGCAAGAAGACGAAGGGGAGGTGAGACAAGAGAAGGACTTGTGTTATTTAGGAATGGAGTACCCAGCAGAGGATGAGAAGAGTGAGGACGACGAGGAGCAGACAGAGGAGGAGACAAAGACTGAGCTTCTTAAAGGTGTTGTTTGGAACAACGAGGGCTGCTCCGTGGAGTCGCACCAGTTGCTCGGCCCGGAGGACTCGAGCGAGCTGCTGTCAGCGTCGACGTACAGCCTCTCCCCACTGTACCTGCCTCAGTTCAGAACTGCTGCGCGTACGAGGCAATTCTCAGCTCAGACACAAGACAGCAAACCCCCGCTGTGATTGAAATGCGCGCCATTAAATCCAGTGTTTCGTGAACCGCGTCATGATTCAGCACTTACTGGGGTGGATTTGCATCGGCTCTGTCAGACATACTGAGGTGTGGAGCTGGAAAATGTAAAAAATACCTCAACGCATGCGCGACTGCAATTTGAGATTCATCAGTGCTGCTATTGTGTTCTGTGGGAAGAGGAAGGCACAAGCCTCATCCATCAGGCGTTTCTTTCTTTCTTTGCTGGGCTTTAAAACCCAGATTCCATTGTGCCACCCTGCCTTTGTGCACTATTGATCACTGATGCAGGAGCATTTGCTGAGAAGGATAAAGCTCAGAGGGCAGCAGGGAGGCTGTACAAGCAGCGTGTTAGTTGACAAGAAGAGATCAAAAGAGGAGGTTGGCATCTGTTGGCCTTAAACATCCTGTAGTATTCATATTTTACAGGTGATCATATCTTAGATGTGCTTGAATTAAAAGAAGCGAATAACACACTCTGCCTACCTACATTCAGTCATTTGTTTCTAACATTATGCTGAAACGCCTTTGCTGAATTCTTTCCGTTACATATAAGATGAAAGCGGTTCAAAGAGAGTAAAGAAATGCACAGAAAGCAAGAGAGAAGGCCCATAATCTGCCAAGTTTGGGCTTTTCTCAAAGCACATGTGACGTGGATGTGAAGTGGACGCTACATCAAAGCTATCGGTGTGACTAAAGCAGACCAGTGGATGATGAAAGCAGCTGGTGAGCGAGTGCAGGTGATTTCCGGACATTTCATTTTCATGGGCAGCTTGAGTATCGACATCTGCATGGACTGATTCACTCGCCAACCCAAAGCATTTCTGTACCGTAATGTGTTTGAGCTACAGTATGTGAGAAATGTGATATCTATTTTTGTCCGTGTTTTGCCGTTTAAATGGACAGCTGCTGTCTTCTGTACACAGAAGACAAAAGAATGTATATTTGAATCCAGAAGATGTCCAAAATTACAATGGATGACAATATTTAAACAAAAAACTTTATTGAGAGAAATTGTTATTCTTTATGAAGATCTTTTGTCTATTTTTCATGGTGAAAATAAATTATTTATTGTGAGTGTGTGTGGTTTATGTAACAGGAATCAGTGCTGCTGCATTAGTGACCTGTCATTGGCTACATGGCTCATAACAGTAATCTAGCTAATTGTAGTATTGATAGAGCTCCATAAACAGAACAGTCGCTAATTATATGAAATGTTTCTCCATCAGTGAGTGCACACTTATCTGTTCTATGTGTTGTAGAGTTGTGTTTATTATCACAAAACCAAAGAGTGGAAACACACCAGACAGTAAATATGTTGAGAATTGCACGCAAAAAACATTAATACAGAACATGTTCCCCTCCGAAAGTGCAGTAATATTCTGTCACCTTGTGGCAGCAACAAGTAATAACATCAGGATGACATCAGGCTCCAGTCTGTACTGCACTTCAGCCAAACAAGAAGATGGCAAACAAAACCATTATACTTTTTTTTTTTTTTTAGTTGTTTAAGATCAGTTTTGCCACATTTAGCTGGGGAGTCCTACCACATGTTAGAAACAGATCATAGTCTGATTGCTATGTTTTTAGTATTACATCCATCCATCCAT